>NC_057798.1:370163045-370165683 GCF_018294505.1 Triticum aestivum | reverse complement strand
GGCCTCCTTGTTACGTCTTCGCCTTCATCTCCAAGTCTGTTGGTTTGCTTTCGGTCCAAGATAGATCATCGCGAAGGTTTCATTCCATTTGGACTCCGTTTGGTATTCCTTTTCTGCAAAACTCTAAAATAAGCAAAAAAACAGAAACTAGCAATGGGCCCTCGGTTAATAGGTTGTCCCAAAAATAATATAAAATAGCATATTAAAGCCCATTAAACATCCAAAATAGATAATATAATAGCATGGAACAATCAAAAATTATAGATACATTGGACACGTATCAATGATACCAGCTAAGATACCAACATATGGCCAGCCTTATTCATCGCATGCAATAATTTAGTGCACCTTGAAATATGAACATCTGTGGGGCGTGTATGTTTGAATGACTTGAGACTATACCTAGCCCGGCATGCAAGATGACTTATTATGCACTGTTCCCCATACCTGCAGGAAGCTCATTCATCGCCAAATCTTTTCCTCTCCATGTGTGAAAACAATCTGCCTGCTTGACCCTCCTTCTCCCTCCGATAGTCCCACCACTCCACCCCATGTGGACAAAATCTGCATGCATGACTCTCCTCCCCCACGCTCGTCCAGTCCGTGGTGACCAGCAATATTTCCACCCCTTTCCTCCCCCGTAATTTACTCCAACAAATATGCCCGCATAGCTGTTATGTTAATCACGCAACATATATTACGTAGGTGTGTCATTGCTTGCTATAAATACTGCGCCTCCCATGGCATTTGGAAGAATGCTCATGTTCATCGCTATCTCCTCCCCTCCCTCTCACGTCGACCACCATGGCATCGCTCCTCCCAATCCCTAGGTGCCCATCGCTGCACCGCACAAACGGTCATGCATCGCTGTTCCATTCCTCGCCTCCACTAGTCGAGGAGGACGTGTCAGCGTTTCGCTCCTCGCCGCAACGCGTCGAGGTGGACGCATCGGTGTTCCTAGTCTCGCCAGCACACGCGTCGGAGGACGCGTCGGCACCCCGCTATGAGGAGAACGTCGTGCTGCCCGCCGAGCCCCCCAGCCTTGAGGAGCTTTGGAAAGAAATGGAGGTCGCCCTGTGGGAGGCTTTGCCTCCTACAGAGTGCGCCAAAATAGAGGCGAATAAGAAGGTCAGGGAAGAGAAGCGCGCCGTGAGGCATGCTGACTGGCAGGCCTATGTCACGTCCGAGAGAGTCAGGCAATTGGTTCTTTGGCAGAAGGCTCGTGCGAGGGCCATGAGGGTGGCGGAGGACGCCCATGCCAAAACCCTGAATGCAGTCGGGCCCAAGCGCCTCATCTACGCTTGGCGGTACGTGGACCGGGTGCATGCCTCTAGCGAGGAGGAGTACCTATTGGCGCCGGATCACCACACCGGTGAGATCGCGCTCGCCCACCGGCAAGCCGCCAATCAGCACCTCGCAAGTTGCGAGGCTAGGGAAGAGGCGTTGTGTCGGTGCGCTGGGAAACGACCGCGCACCAGGGCACTCGTGGCGCGCTGCAAGCGCTCCTGCGAGCGTCGTGGCTTTTATTAGGAATAATTTAGTTTTGTAAGGCGATCTCATTAGTTTTGGGACGCAAATGATAAATCGCGAACGTTCGGGAATCATTAGCGTCCTTAATTAAGTATGTAAAAGGAAAAGTTTGGAAACCTTGTGTATCCATACGCATTTTGTAAGTACGTGCATATAGCACAAACTTAACTATATATCGCACTACACGTCTCTCTCTATATATGTACGTGCAAATGCACATTTTAACATTATGATGCAGTATTTGTAAAAGTAGAAAAATAGCACTAGTCAAGCTTGTGAAACGATTCAATGCAAAAGAAATGCAAAAATGCTCGTTTGATTGTTTACTTTTAGCTTCCTTCTTTGTGGTTATTTCTCTATCATACTTTGTACTGAGTATCTCACTGGTCGGGAAGGCATGCAAATTCCCAAACGGCTTCGTACACCCTGTATCGAATTTTTTGCCTAACAAGTTGTGCCGTGCAATTGGAATTCCAACTTGAGTACTAATATTAGGAGTTATAGGGGCCAGTTCTTTTAGGCTTCTAGATTAGTAATCCCATAACTACTACCTTCGTCCTGGTTTATTGGTCCCCATTGTAATCTGTGTCAAATTTTGACTATAAATTTAACTAATGAAATGTTTATGCATGTCGCCAAAAATTATATAACTTTTGTTGACATGCACTAACATTTTATCAATTAAATCTTTGGTCAAAATTTAGCACAAATTACAATGGTGACTAATAAACCAGGATGAAGGTGGTAGTTTAGAAGCCCAAATGAATGAGTGAGGCGCCTTATGTTACTCTCCACTGTGACTAGTCTTATGGGAAAAGCTGGGGAAGAGATGGCTTATTTTTTTAAGCCGCCAAAACAACTGGCCCTAGGAGTAGTAGCTAGGGATACTAGAAGTAGTAGCTAGGGATCGAGTGTGTGAGATGAACCAGACAAAGTAAATGCAGAGAGATGAAATGCAAAAAAGAAAAAGGGTTGTGATGGTTGCTCGTCCGTTTATTTTACCAGGCCACTTATTACTGGGAGTGGTGGGGTTTTGTGATATGACGGCTTTACTGCCGCGCCACGAGCGGTGTGAGACTCCCGTACATCGCCGCCCTCTACACTAATA
>NC_057798.1:369953994-370162767 GCF_018294505.1 Triticum aestivum | reverse complement strand
CAAAGTGTTAGTGCATGTCAACAAAAACTATATCGTTGGATTCGTATTTGAACATAGTTTTCAATGATATAATTTTGGTTACATGCATGAGCATTTATTGTACTATATATAATGTTAGTTAAATTTATGGTCGTACTATATATAGTAAGGAGCCCGTGTGTTGCACGGAATAGTGAAATGCATTGATCGGGGGGTTGTTTATTTTGACAAAGTATGTGGGGGTCATCTCATGTGTAACGAGTATCGATAGGTTTCTTCGGATATTGTTTCTTCTCTAGAGCTCACAAACATCCGGGTGAAATTGATTAAAAAAGTATCTTTTGCAAACAAAAGCATTCAACTATTCAACCTGCATCCAAAACTTGTGAAGAAATAACACTTATTGTGCTTTGCAAGAAATGATCTTTAAGAATTAGTTTTTGAGTATCGATTTTGTTTGTTTTTTCTAGACCAACGTGAATGTACTCCCTCCGTCTAGGTGAATAATTCATATTAAGTTGTGCACGGTGAACAAGAATGAGGGGCAAGCGAGAGAACTTAATGTTTATTTGCTAATTAATAGCATTGCATGCAATGAACTAACCACTGCATGTCGTGTTTGGTAGTCTTGAGCCATTGAAAACATGCAAGCCCCACATCTCTTCTCGGTTCATATGTCAAGAAACAAGAAACAAGGTGGGAGTTAATGCACCGCGCCTAAGTGTTTTGGGATTATTTGGTTTTTGTAAGGTGACTTAGAGTGAGTACAATAAGGTACAGTCAGCAGGCTGTAAGAAGTAAAGTAATATTTCTAATGCTTAGTTGGGGGAGAGAGGATATGAGAGAGAATGTAAGCGAGCTCTCATGTAAGAGCCAGCTGCAGCACGTGCTCCTAGGCACTATGTGAGAGTGGAAAGTGGGCCATGTATTGATAAAGTAGCACATACTTATAGCTAATTGTTATACATGTTGGCTATAAGTTCGCTATAGATGACATGACACTTTCTTATAGTCAACAGTTGGCTATACAATTAAGTATTAACCATGCTCTTATACACCCAGATGGAGGGATTAAATTAGGATGACTTGGAAGGGGCAGAGGAGATGTAAGGAATGGTTCACCATAAGTCTTCCACCATTACTGTAGTAAAAATTCTCAATTAATCTCATAAATGGCAAGCGAGAACTCTAATGGAGCAAAAGCATACATGGAATATTCTAGACCAAACCATAAATGGATACACTTTTATTCAAGCGTGATACTCTAATAGAGCAAGATCATGCATGGAAGGTTCTATACTATATAAATAAGAAGTCTCCACATACTTAGACAGCGGATTACATTCAGCGAAGACTAATGATGAACATTTGACTTGGTAATGCATATGACCAGGTGAACCTCCTTGGAGTCCCTGTGTACCATCTTGGGGTGAAAATCATACCAGGCATCTTCCATGTCCACATTGCCGGGAACGGAGCAGCTCGGCACAGTCCCAGTCAGCATGATGGAAGCGGCATGGGCGCCCTCGTACCTCGGAGGGCAGTAACAGTTAGCATGCACCCATACAACGGCCTCGTGTTAGCATCAGCGACTTTGCCCCTGACGCACATTACAGAGACGGGGCAGCAGCCTGTGTGGGCCTTTCCAGTGCCCATGACCAAGAGGAAGACGCTGCCATCCTCCTCCGCGACTAGCGGGCGGCGGTGATCCTCCAGCGACTCTGGCACGGCGAACGGGTAGCACGTCTCGTACATGACGTTCACCGCCGCGGGCCTGTAGTGAGTGACGGATGGTGCCGTGAGGTTATGCACGAGGCTCACCGGCAAGCTCTCAAATGGCGGCGTGCACTCATAGCAGTAGCAGGGCGCATGCACGCATCTGGAACTATGCTCCGCCAGCGAGTGTTGGTCGATGTACCTCTCGCAGCCGAAACTCTTGTACATGCAGGGCACCTTGCAGGCATCGACCAGGCCGTCCATGAAACGGCAGTGGCTATATGGGACGTTGCGCTCGCCGAATGGAGCTCAGGAGGGAGTGGCTGTAGGACGTTGCGTCCGCCGAATGGAGCACAGGAGTAGCACACGAAATAGTAGATGGTGTGCATGCCATCTTGTAATATAGACCATCTGATCTATATATGACGGATAGAAAGCAAACTATGACAATTGTACAAAAGATACCCGCACCTATCTCCACATTTACAGATAAGGCCTTGCCTCGTTCATCCTTATCTCCCACAACCTCATTGCTGAGAAATTAAAAAAAGGAAGTCTATGAAACAATCTGGCATGGTGGCCGCTGTCGGCGCCGTCCATCCCCATGCCTCCGCCTAGTCCGACCACCATTCACCACCACGCCCCACTCCTCCTCACCTTATCTCTCATCTTTCTCGAGACTAGCAAGATGCCCATGCGTTGCACGGAACATCAAGATGCATTTGTATGAGTAGTTTATCTTGTGGGAGAAAAGGATGGACGAGGGAAGGCCTTATTTGCAAATGTGGAGAGGGGTGTGGGTATCTTTTTGCAACATTGTCATAGTTTCCTTCCTATCCGCCAGATATAAATCGGACGGCCTATATTGCAGGATGGCAGGCACACCATCATCACCAACTCTATTCTTTATAAGAGTAGAGATATCATTTTTTCGATGAAATTATTGAGATACCATTTTTCCAATAAAATTCACGAGATATCATTAGTTTTTACACATGGGATTACTCCTGGATGGGTCAATCACAATAGGTTTTTAGTAAAAAAAAATGCAGCTTGATGTTCCGTGCAATGCACGGGCATCTTGCTAGTTTGCATATAATTCCAAACACCACGTAGACATGGTCTTTGACCATTTTACAACTATGTTAGTATCATTGTTAGTGGTCAGACGGTGCAAGTTATAGCCCCGGGTGTTTTATCCTTTTTTTTAGTAATGATATCTGGCGATTGTTCGCCACGAGCTCAATTCTGGCAAATCCCACGTAACCATCAGATTTCCATCCGACGGTGGCCTGTATTAAGCCATAGTATTTGACAAAACCACCACCCTTACACACATATTGTAACTATGTCGCGGGCATTTGCAACTGCCATGTCTCCCAGCGAACGTTTGCTAGGGATTGGAGTTAGCACCGATGGCTGTTCGTAGTCGTTCCACACTCGGGCATTGAGGTTTGTAACTATTTTAGATTAGAATATACTACTCCTCCGGTGCTAGTAGTAGAGCAGACTCCTACTCCACTACTCTATATGCAAACTAGGGCATAGTAGTAGGTACTGTAGGGAGTACTAGTACTGTGATCACTCAAGCAAGTTGTTTGGCATCGATATGACCTTACGCTGCTGGAATGTATCTCGTAAGTCAAGCGACGTGATGTTATCATCATTCGTCCGCACATAATCGTCCAGCCATCCCCACTAAGGCGCCTCCCCCCTCTTCCGAAACCCAAACACTAACAATGGCAGAGCCGAGCAGCATCCACCGAAAGAGCGGCTGGAATTTGCTCCCCACAGAGGTAATCAAGCTCATTGTTTTGCGTATGGATAATCTCAGTACCATGCCGCTCGTTGGGGTTGTACCATTTACTCAAAGCCCTTAGGTTGGAGCTTTTTAAGCCAGCTCCTTGCTTGCTGATGCCGCCCGATCTTCAGAAACAATGTGTCACACAGAATAACGATCGTAGGGTGGTGAGCATCAACACCCTTGACTGCGATCCGATCCCCGTCACCCTCAACTACATTAACGGTATGTACTGGGTCGACATGAACACATCTTGGATGGTGCTCATCGACGGCCGCGGCAGCTGGATTCTTGTGGAGGTCTACACCCGGCGATTGATCCCCCTTCCTTCGATTAAGACTGCACTTCTTTGGCACCGCAGCCTAGAATAATTGGAATCTTATAGTAGCCAACATGATACCAAGGTTGTAATCTGCCAAGTGCCCACAAGATCTGCGAATTATAAAGACTTCAGGCTAATTGCGTTCTTCAACTGTGGTCTCGCCTATCTGACAGGTTACTGCGGTAAGTGGATAGATCTGCACATCCATCGCAGGATCATAAATCCTCCATGGTTCTCTGATGCCATTGAACACAAGGGCTTCATTTACGCTGTGGACTCCTTCTATGGCTAGACGTAATGCTGGCCTACACCAGTCATCGCTACAAATGGTTGTTACAATAGTATGTTACTTTCCTATGATATCATGATGGATTGCTTATATTACTGTCAACATTTACTGAAAAAATATTCATGCTCATAACATGTTGATCTTAAGATTGACTACAGTACGAGCCATTTTTTATTTGACTCCAACTTGATATGATGTTGTAGGCCGCCTGGTGTCCCTACCCTTCCTAATCCCAGAACCTTTCAAAGGAAAGCGGCATGCAGTTCCAGGTGGTTCCTAGCTCGATCAGACGATGGCGAATGATTGATGATCGTTCGCATGTACCGGGCGTGTTGTTTTGTGGAATACAATCACAGTCACTACATGGTCTTTGAGCAGGATCCCAACTTCTCCGGGCCTTCGGAAATTTTTTACTGGAGGCTGGTAAGCCTTGGTACATGCTCTCTATTTCTCAGACTAAATTATCTGATTAACCAGGAGATAACCGATGGTAAGGATCATGATGGCAACGTGGTTTCATTCATCAGGAAAAAATGTGTTTACACAGCGTACCATGCGTCTCTCCATGCACCATACCCTGATATGTGTCGCCACGCTCCGTAGCCCAAAGTAGGAGGGAGGGTCGCAAGTATCAGACTTCGACCTGCTGGCTGGAGTTTCCCCTGTCAGGCACCCATCTGGTTCAAGCCGTCAGCCAATCTCCACAGCTTAATAAATAGTAACATCTAACTGAGCCAGTTAGTTAGATGCGTACACTTGGTGTAGTAGGATCTTTATTTAGTTTGATGCATACACTTGTTCTTTTTAGGTAGCCCTTTTGTAATGATGGCTGATGTTTGGTTTGGAAGAGAGAGTTGCATCTTTACTCTTTTGCCTGCTTACTGCTTCTATTGCACCCCCAGCCCTAGTTGTTGCTGTTGTTTTCAACGTACAATCAGTAGTATATTTCATTTGTTGGTTGAATAAATGTGTTGTTAGAACGACAAACACAATGTTTTGGAAGTCGTTGCATGGTCCGATCCTTTAGTGCCCTGTACTGTATGTAGCGCATACTATTTTGGGTACGGAACACATTTTCCACTTGTCAATAACATGCAGCCCACTGATGAAGGTCCAATAGAGGAGCCCATAATTAACTGGAAGGGAGGCTCTCACATGAATCCGGCACAGGTACATGCTCATGGTCCCCTAAACATAAATAAGTAAATAAATAAATAATGCTAAATGCTCATGCACCCGTTCTTTAAATTCATGATTTGAAAAGTCAAATTTTAACAGGAGGATATTATTTCCTATGAGAGTGTCGTTACATTCAGTCGATATTATTCTTAGGCAAAGATAGCGACCAGTCTTTTTCTCCCACCATTTTCTTCCTGCAACCAGCGGATCCATGCAAATCATAGTCAACATCGTAAATAGTTCTGGTCCAATATTATTTTTTGATAAGAATGCCCAACCATACCCAACACATTGTCGAGACCAGTTTATCCTCCGCCTTGTTGCGCTCATCGCGGCGCCGCTGTCCGGCCCTGTCAACATAGTGAATCAGGAGAGGACTGTAGTTGTGAGTATGATAGTACGAACCCACCAGGTCCACTCTCGAACACAAGCAAGCGCCTTGATTTTTACTCTAATCCAGCCTGGTGATATCTGGACCCACATCATTGTCAACATATAGTCAATTAATGACAGAATTGCACAACTTTTTTTTGAGGATTTGTTCAGAGGAGCAGGCTATAAACTGGGTTGTGCGGTCTCTGTGGCCCGTCTAGCAACATGACCAGCCCAACAGTTTTTTCTTTGGGAAAATAGGTAGCCCACTATTTCTTTTTGAAGAATACCCAAGGTAGTCCTATTTCTTTTCTCCGACTTACTGGGCTGCAAATCTTTCAGGATAAGGAGGGATGCACTCCAGCCTGGCCAAAGAGTATGGGCAGTATATCTTAAAAGTAATATGAAAGGGGTTGCAAATTCCAAAAAAATTATAGCAAATGGGCAATTAGTTTCTTTTTTGTTTTTGTTCTTCACTGATATTTTATATTTCATTGGATTTTAACATGACATAGTACTACTTTATTTTTAAATTTGTTTTAGTATGGCTACTAATTTTTGGATTAAGAATATTTTGTTCCCCAGCAAAAATATGCGAATTTTTAAAATTTTGCACATTTTTAGTTCAATTTTTTAACCCTAGCACTGACCAGAAAATGGGCAGCAATTCTAAAAATGGAAAATGGGCTGAAATAAATTCCATATGAATTAGCAAATGGGCAATAAATTATAAAAATAATAGCAAATGGGTTGTACACGGCACAGATTTCAAGGCTGGCTTGTTTACGCAAGGCTTTGTCAGTCAACACACGATTCTAGCAGACAGTGACTGTTGGATGTCCGTCCAACGGCCGACGTGCTTCTTCAATCTCTGATCTTCCTGCTCCAGCCACCTAAACCAGCGCCGGCGGGACTGCCTGCTCCCTCCTCTTGTGGCCGGCTGTGATGCCGCGCAGGCTGCACCGGCCCACCCTACTCCCTCCGCTGGCCTGGCCATCCCTCTACCCACCCGCACCTCCTATTGTTCTCTGATGACGGCAACCTCACGCCGCAACCGAACTATTCAACCATCGTACTCTCCTCAGCGTGGGCATCCACTGTTGTGTCTTCGCCGGCTCCGGGTCGTCCCATTCCTAGGCCTCACCGTCGTCCACCGCATTGGGGCTCTAGGCGCGGCGTGCTCAACATTCAACAAATGACAGCCATCGGAATAGGGATGTATGTGGAGATGCTGATAGTAGGGACCCCCATGGTCCATGGCCGCACGCAAGCAACTGCCTCCTTATTGCGCAAAAAAATGATTCCTCCCACTGACATCTGGGGCACACCGGTTCGGAGGTTGACCTATGGGCCTACTAAGTTGACGCGTACACAGGGCTTTGTCAACTTAGTCAACAAACAATTCTAGTAGTAGTGACCGTTGGATTTTAATCGAATGGTCCCGTTGCTTCTTCAATCGCTGCTCTTCTTGCACCAGCCGCCCAAACCAGCGCTGGCGAGACTGCCTGCTCCTGCCTCCAGTGGCCGGCTGTGCTGCCGCGCAAGCCTCACCGCCCCACCCTACTCCCACCGCTGGCCAGGCCATCCCTCTACTATCTACTACTCACCCACAACCGTCTTATTCTGCGGCGACGGCGGCATGACACCGGAGCCGAACCTGTCAACCCTCGTACTCCTCTCCGCGTGGGCATACATTGTCGCGTCTTACCTAGCTCTGCGTCATCCCCTTCCTAGGCCTCCCCGTCGTCCACCGCCCTGGTGCTCTCGGTGCGGCGTGGTCAACGTGGTCAATGAATGCCATCCATCAGAAGTGGACTATACGTGGAGAGGCTGACAGCTGGGTCCACGGCCGCACGTAAGGAAATGCCTCCTTATTATGCGCAAAATAATGATTCCTCCACCTGACAGCTGGGACCCACCGGAAGGTTCTCTGTATTTTGCAAAAAAAGCGTTCCTCCCGCTAACAGCTCGGACCCACCAGCTATATCTTCGCACGCAAGGAAGTGCCTCCTTATTACACACACAAAAATGAATACTCCCCCTACTAGCTGGGATCCACCATAGTGGGAGGCTGACTTGTGGGCCTACTAAGTTGACGCGGACGGAGGGCTTTGTCAACTTAGTCAATATGAACGATTCTAGCTCCAGTGACCGTACGATGTCCATCCAACAACCATAGTGCTTCTTCAACCTCTAGTCTTCTTGCTCCAGCCGCCCAAACTAGTGCCGGTCGTGTCGCCTGCTCCTGCCTCCCATGGCCGGCTCTGCTGCCGTGCAGGCCTGACCGCCCCACCCTACCCCAACCTCTGGCCAGGCCATCCCTCTACTCACCCACAACCCCTGTTATTCTGCGGCGATGGCATCCTCACACCACAGCCGAACCAGTCAACCCTTGTACTCCTCTCTGCGTGGGCATCCACTACCGCGTCTTCCCCGGCTCTGTGTTGTCCCCTTCCTAGGCTTTGCTGTCATCCACCGTCTTGGTGCTCTCAGCGCGGTGTGGTCAATGTGGTCAAGGAACGACTTCCATCGGAAGAGTACTGTACGTGGAGAGGCTGACAGCTGGGTCCACGGCTGCAGCAAGGAAGTGCAACCTTATCACAAGTAAAATAATGATTCCTCCACCTGACAGCAGGGACCCACCGAATGGGCCACCTTATTTCGCGAAGAAAATGTTTCCCCTGACTGCTGGGACCCACCAGCTACATCTTCGCACGCAAGGAAGTGCGTCCATATTACGGGCAAAAAAATGGTTCTCCCCCTAACAGCTGAGACCCACCAGCAATAACTTCGCACGCAAGGAAGTGCCTCCTTATCCTCGCAGATAGTCCGGACCCACCTGGTCGAAGCGTACGTGGTGTTGTCATTCTGGTCGCGAACGTGTACGTTCATACTGGTCGATCGGTCTGTCTGTAGGCTGCAGCGATGAACCGTGCCCGAGTAAGGAAGGGCACATGTCGTAGTAGAGGCGCAAACATAGCATGTCACACAGTCCCATCAATATTGTGTACACGTATGTACAGCCAGGGTGCAAGAAAGTAAATATGGCCACGTACGTACATACGGCAGGGTCTCGAACGCCTATTCGCGCATACGTACGGCTAGGGCTCGTGTACACGGAGAGGCAGCGGAAAGCAACGACGGCATCCTGTTCATCGGCAGCCAACCGGCTGGGTCGAAACGGAGAAACCGCGTCATTGTGTTCATTGGGAGGCAACGGAATGCGTCCTGTTCATCGGGATCCAGCCGGCTTGGACGGAACAGCCGAAACAAGGCCTGGCATACCGTAGAATAGAGGAAATGTCCTTGTGTTCGACCGCCTACGGTCAAAACGGGATCCTGTTCATCGGGAGGGGTCTGGCATACCACAAAACGGAGGAAATGGACTTCTCTACGACCTCCTACAGTCGAAACGGGGTCCGGTTGATCAGGAGAGGTGTGGCATACCGCAAAATGGAGGAAACAGACTTCTCTTCGACCTCCTACGATCAAAACAGGGGTCCTGTTGATCGGGAGGGGTGTGGCGTACCGCAAAACCGGACTCCACGGGCTACTGTTCATCCACCGTCTACTGCCTCGCTCCAACCTCCATGGGCTACTGTTCATCCACCGTCAACCTCCTCCACCCTCCACCTGCGACTGTTCATCCATGGCGTCTCCCTCCTGCCTCCACCAGCTACTGTTCATCCACGGGCTCCTGTTCATCCAGCATCCTCGCTCCTCCACCGGCTACTATTCAACCACCCCTCCACAGGCTACTGTTCATCCAGCCCACCACCGGCTACTGTTCAACCAGCCCTCCATGGGGTCCTGTTCATCCACCCCTAACCGGCTCGATTGGGGTCATGTTCATCCAGCGGCAATGGCCTCTACTACCACGGGGGCCTGTTCATCCAATCCCCACCAGGAACTGTTCATCCAATCCCCAACAACGCTCACTGTTCATCAAGAGGCAGCAGGTTCAATTGGCTTCAGTTAGCAGCAGTAGCAAAGGAATCGCTCGATCGGGTTCAGTTAACAGACAGATCGATCGATCGCTCGGGTTCAGTAACGCGTAGCCTGCAGTGCAATCGCTCGGGTTCAGTATACGAATGCCTTGATCGGGTTCAGTTGGAGCCCAACGCCTCGCACCCACGTGCGTACGTGTATGAGAGAAACGCGCAATTCCTCCGTGCATCGCTCGGCCCCGACCACCCACCGTAACCAAGACCTCCCTGATATTTTCCTCGCCCTTGCTTCTACCATGGTTGTTTTTCGTCATGGACGGACAAAGAATGTCATGCAGCTGCGTCTCCAGCCCGCCCAGGACGAAAAGCCCATTTTCTGTCATGATTTTTTGTCATAGAAGTAGGAGCCCACCACATCTATGATGATACCGGATTTTGTCACAATTATCGTCATAGAAGTGTCATAAGAATGACAGGAAAAAATCGTTCGGCCCAAAATGTCACGGATGTGTCTTTTTTGTAGTGATAACTCTCCGTGTCGTCATCTCCGAGCTCATCATCCTGGTCCTTGTCCTGGCTGACATAGGCACCACACGAGTGATCCTCCTGGATGTTTTCTCCCTCATCCAGCATCTCCTTGGCCTCCTCGAGCTCAAGCTTCAGGTCATCGATCTTCTCTTGTAGTGCGTCCAGCTCTCCCTCATGCTCGATGCGATCGTCCTAGAGCTCCTCCTTGAGCTCAGCCTTGCAGGTCATGAGGTTCTTGATGACGATCATGTTGTCGGACATCTCCATCTCTATCATGTGAATGTGCTCCTCCATGTCCTGGATATGGGATGCTATCATCTCATTGAGGGAGTCCTGGACTAAGGGGTCCTCGGGCGTCCGGTCTTTTCGATGTGGGCCGGACTAATGGGTTGTCAAGATACAAGGAAGAAGACCACATCTCGTGTCTGGTTGGGACTCCCGTATGCGTGAACGGCAAGTTTAGGTGTCCCGGTATACTATTACCTTTCTGTAAAACCGACTTTGTACAACCCTAGGCCCCTCCGGTATATATATAAATCGGAGGGTTTACACCGAAGGCGGGATCATAACATTGACAGGCTAGCCAATTTAGGGTTTAGCCACTACGATCTCGAGGTAGATCAACTCTTGTAACCCATATACCCATTGAATATAATCAAGCAGGTGTAGGGTTTTACCTCCATTATGAGGGCCCGAACCTGGGTAAACACTATGTCCCTTTGATCATTGTTACCATCGATCCTCTGACATACAACTTGGGCCCCCCTACCGAGATCTTCCGGTTTTGACACCGACATTGGTGCTTGCATTGAGAGCTCCGTTGTGTTATCAACAAAAGGATTGATAGCTCGCCTCTTCATCAACGATGACACTGTGTCTAGGAAATCTTTCTCCCCGGACAGGTCTTTGTGTTCGGCGGCTTCGTGCTTCGTGCCAACTGACCGACCACCTTGAGTAGGTCGATAGTTACGCCCCCGACCACCAAATCAGGTTCGAAAACCTGAACTACGTCGTCGATATTCGAGGAGATCTGACCTTCAAAGTGTTCGCGGCCTCGGTTGCCGCCCCCTGCCCTCACGAAGGAAGCTCTTCGGATCCGCTCTTAGATTTCATCCAGGGGTCGACGCTCACGCCCACCTCGGCCTTAGATCTGGAGCAGGTCGTATTGTCCGAAGACAGAAGGATCAGCCCTGCCAAACTCTTTTCTACCATGGAACTTTCGATCGGAGACCCAGACGCGATCTTGGACTCACCTCTGGACGACAACTCCGAATTGTTGAGGTCTGCGTCGGTCGGGCCCGATCAGGTGTCTATCACCGAGCTCAGCCTTGTAGATCCGCAGACTCCTACCCAGCTTTCACTCTTAGACGAAGCACTGGGCTTAGTGCAGTCTCTCACCATTATGGAAGCTTTGCCTCCAAACTGCACCCAGCATGGGCTGGGGACTGGGAGCATGGAATTTTATGATCCGCCCACCACCCACTTAATAGCCACTATCAAGGATTTAACCGACATGCTAGACTACGCGTCCGAAGACATCAATGGTATAGACGATGATGCCGACGCTGAATCAGGCCAAGTCCCACCTATCACAGGGTGTTGGATGGCGACTTCTACCTATGACGTATATATGGTGGACACCCCTGATAAGAAGGACGACGAGGACACTCAAAATCCAGATAAGGACAATCCCGTCGATGAACCACCAAAGCACTGGCGCCAGCGGCATCGCGCACGATCACGTCGGGCAAGGGACAGCAATACTGGCACCGGAGACAATGAGACTCCGGATAATGCCGAAGACCCCGAACACCCCATTGAGCCCAGGTTCGAACAAGATGAGAGGAAGGAGGGTCAGTATAGCCCCGAACATGCTGATCATGAAGATTCGTAGGACATCAATTATATGCCAATCTCCGAAGAGGATGTTAGCCTTGGTGATGAAGATTTTATCGTCCTAGAGGAACCTCTCGAACAAGAACGCTTCAAGCAATAGCTTATCGCCACAGCGTGAAGCCTGAAAAAGAAACAGCAGCAGCTCAAAGCTGAACAGGACACGCTCAACAAAAGGTGGACCAAGGTCCTGACCTCCGAAGAGTATGGCCCCGAGCGACCAGCAAAAAGTTACCCCAACGCAAGCTGCTGCCATAATTTTACGACGAGGCCCTTGAGCCAATACCGTTGAAATACAATTATGCAGATCAACCAGGCCGACCACCACGTGGACTGGTAAAATGGCACATCAAGCTGAAGACCGGCCCACACCCCCTCAACGAAGAAGCAAGGAGACAGCGGCTGTGGGCTATACATATTATTTACATCAGGACCTGGCCAATAAAGCCGGTCAAACCAGATCGATCTATGGATCAAGAGGCCGTGCCCCGGCGCGAGATAACGGCTATGAAGCCCGGCGCAATGAACATTACAATATTTGGGATCGGTACCGAACTCATATGTCATCCGATCTCCGCCGTGATGTTGCACGGTGTAAAGGTGTCGCACACCCTATGTGCTTTACTGATGAGGTAATGCAACACTAGTTTCCGGAAGGGTTCGAACCCGTAAACATCGAGCAGTATGATGGAACGACGGACCCTGCCATCTGGATCAAAGATTTTCTTCTCCACATTCATATGGCTCATGGAGATGACCTTCACGCCATTAAATATCTTCCCCTAAAGCTGAAAGGACTAGCACGGCACTGGTTGAATAGCTTCCCAGAGAACTCCATTGGAACCTGGGAAGATTTAGAAGATGCTTTTCGGGCCAACTTTCAGGGCACTTATGTCCGGCCACTGGATGCTGATGACCTAAGTCACATAATCCAGCAACCTGGCGAATCGGCTCGCAAGCTTTGGAACCGGTTCCTAATCAAAAAAACCAAATCATGGACTGTCCAGACTCCGGAGCCTTAGCGGCCTTCAAACACAGCATCTGTGACGAATGGCTCGCCCGACACCTTGGGCAGGAAAAGTCGTAGACCATGGTAGCTTTAACTGCACTCATGACCCATTTCTGCGTGGGTGAAGATAGTTGGTTAGCTCGTAGAAGCAACAGCTCCGGCAATCCTGACACCTCTGAGGCCAGGGACGGTAATGGTAGACCATGCCACAATGAAAACAAACGTCGGAGTAATAATGACGATGCAAAGGATACAACAGTCAATGCCGGATTCAGTGTTTCTAAATTCGGTCAATGGAAGAAACCTTTCAAAGGCAACTAGGATGGTCCATCCAACTTGGAAAAAATCCTTGAGAGGCCCTCCCAGATTCATGGCACACCCGACAAGCCCGCTAACCACACCAATAGAAATTGTTGGGTTTTCAAACAGGCCGGTAACTTAAATACCGAACACAAGGGAAAGGGACCTCCAAGCGAGTACGATGATGAGCCCCGTCAGCCGAACACCGGGGGGCCAAAAGTAGTTTCTCCCAGAGGTGAAAACAGTGAACATGATCTATGTCACTCACATTCCCAAAAGGGAGCGCAAGCGTGCACTAAGGGACGTCTACGCCGTAGAGCCTGTCGACCCAAAATTCAATCCATGGGCAGCCTATCCGATCACCTTTGATTGCGGGGATCACCCAACCAGTATCTGTCGCGGGGGTTCGGCCGCTCTGGTACTCGATCCAATTATCGACGGATACCATCTCACCAGAGTCCTTATGGATGGCGGCAGCAGTCTCAACTTGATTTACCAAGACACTGTCCGCAAGATGGGCATTGACCCATCAAGAATCAAGCCTAGTAACACTACCTTTAAAGGTGTGATACCCGGCGTGGAGGCCCGTTGTACGGTCTCATTAACACTGGAGGTAGTATTCGGCTCCCAGAAAATTTCTGAAGTGAAGAACTGATCTTCGACATCGTCCCCTTCCGCAGTGGTTATCACGCACTGCTCGGACGAACTGCTTTCGCATGCTTTAATGCAGTCCTGCACTATGCTTATTTGAAGCTTAAAATGCCCAGACCACATGGCGTTATTACAGTTAATGGAAATATGGAGCGCTCCCTCCGCACTAAAGAGCACACCGCGGCCCTTGCAACCGAGGTGTATGGGGGCAGCCTCATTAAGCCAAATAATTCGTTGGACATTAAAGCCACTGACATCTCTAAACGAGCCCGGTCTGCACATCATTGTGATAACTCGACGGATCCAGACCTTGATTAGCAGTTCGGCCTCCGTTGATTGCCCCATAAGGTTGTGGCTTACGTACCGCGCGTACATAACTACACACTTAAGATACCTTGGGGAAATACCGGAGGCACACTACAGAAAAAGTCCATAGTACGGCTTGGCCCTATTTGGGCCTTATACATTTTTTCACTGCAGGTTCATTAAGAGTCCTATCTGTTGTATGGTTGCATCAGGGACCCTTTCAAGGCTAGCTTTTCACTCCTTTATGGACAACCATCAAATACCCCTGTCAAAGGATTCGTTACTAAGGATAAATGGCGCAGACATGTGGCAGGGCATCACTGGAGTCTTCGAAGCATTATTGTTAGGCCCTGTGCTAGACTTTCCCTTATGTAAATTTTTAGGCATGTAACATGACATCAATATTTATGGCATTGTCTGTCAAAACACGCCTCGACGTACTGATAAGGATATAAAGGAAGCAGATTATTGCCACCTTTGGTTTGGTACAATCTATCACAAAGTAAATAAACATACGTAAGCAAAGCAATCATTTTAGAGAACCAAGAAGAACATGCAAAGCAAAAAGTCTCGAAAAAACCAAATGAACATTTGACACGCTTAGCTATCAGGAAATTATTCTAAGTGTAAAACAACATAGGCACATGGCTCAAAAAGTGATGTGAACTATAGTGCATACTATCCATACTAGTAAAAATATTAATGGATAGATTCTGGTGTGTGAAAATTATTGCAACAAAGATCTAGGTGATAGGGTTTGGCAACGGTGACAAAATGCAAAAATAATCAACTTAATCGGAGCTACGGTTTAGGAGATATGGCCATTTGAAGTTCGAATTTGAATCAGAATAAATTCAAATTTGAATCTGACAAAAGTTTACAAGCACGATACCACTGGATAGATCTAAACATGACAAAGAATTTGTCCCTAGTTTCATCGAGTTTGGATCTACGGTTAAAAAGATGTGGTTGTTCTAAGGTTAAGGGCTAATCTGCTAATATAAAGGACTAAACAGAAAGAAAAATAATAACGAGCAGGTCCTTGGCCACCTGGAGGCTCGTGGCTGGCTGAGCATCGTCCGCTACAGAGGCTATGCGGCGAACGGCCCACATTTAATTAAAACGCTAACCCACGGCTAACTAACAAAACCGACCGGTAGTTTTTAAAATAAAAACCGCGGTTAACCGTGTACCGGTTCAACTAAAAAATGCTAACGTAATGTAATCTGGGTCGTTGATCTTCGATCTAACAATTGGAGGTGCGGCGGCTTACAGCGGGCTGGCGATGTCGGCGATGAGCAGAGGACAGCGGTGCAGCGTCGGGCAGTGGCGGGGCAGCGGCTACAGCAGTCCTCGGCGTCGAGGAAGAGGTTAGGGAGGTCGGGCACAGCGTGGGCGTCACGGTGGGCGCAGCACGGGGTGTCGGTGGTGTCAAGACAAGTGGAGCAAAGGCGGCGGTGCTCCGCAAGCTCTGGCGAGGTTGAGCGTCGTCGGGGCTTCGTCTCCGGCTGGACCAAGGCGAGGAAAAGTTGTCAAAAAAACATACAAGTGCACGGGGATACGATTGACGAAGAAACAAGGGCACGGGGTGGTTTACTGGCGGCGGAATGCTCCGGTGAGGTCGTTCGGCCGGCGAGATCTAAGCGGCGACTACGGGTGATAGCAGCGGCGTGGGAAGAAGCGGGACGTCGAGGGTGGAAGAGGGGGTTCTGGGGCACTTATAGGCGCAGTCAGGGGTGCTGGCGTCTTGGATAAGCCTCATCCGCGAGGAGGCGGCGGGCGGTTGCGGGTGGGGAACGCGCCGTGTTTATCCCGTGCGGGGCGAGCGGGAGGTTGGGGGTGAGCTGGGGAGCGGGGCCCACCTGGCAGTGGAGGTGGTGGGAGGTGAGCGAGAGGGGGCACAGGCGGTCGGCCGGCAAGAAGGGCCTCGGTGCGACAATGGGCCTTGGGCCGTTTCAGCCAAGCGGTTGGCTCCTGGGCCTGGCGCGTCCCTGGGCCGAATTAGATTCAGTCCAGGCGGGTGTGTTGTGTTTGTTTTTTTAAACTAAAAACAAAAGTGGCCCTAAATAAACTCAAATGAATTTATAAAAAAATACCACACAAATTCCTAAATTCATTTCTGAATATCTACAACACAGTGAACATTAATTAAAGCACAGAAAATTTTGAAAATATTTTCCTAATACAATTAATGCACTTTTTGCAAATGAAATAAATACCAAATAATCTTCAAATATATTCAAAATGAAATTTCCAACTCTTTTATAAGTTTGAGGAAGTCATCTTATGCGCTCTCATTTGTTTTTCTCGAGTGGAAAATTATTTGTACATTTGAAAAACTCCAAAATGCAAAGAAATATGATATGCATTGAATGATTCTACTAACATCCAAATTTTAATAAAAATTGTCATGTTACATTAAAGATTTGCAATAAGTTCCAAGGATTTTTCTCCCCTTAAGCATAGACTCTTTCTCCACCTGAATCTAACATTGGATAATGGGAGAAGGTAGGGTGAGATAAAATCAAAGCAAAGATAAATCAATTAAAATAGAGCGAAAAAGAATTAATTATACTAACATGTATTTCCCCTCTTAAAGACATGTGACTTCTCTCCAGTTGTTAACATGCATCTTTAGAAGAGCTTAGATGTGCTCTCTTTCTCCTGATAAGTTTGATTTGATAAGCTCTGATGTGCTCTCCCTCTCCCCCTTTGACATCAATTTCCAAGAAGGGCAACTTCAGGAACACGGGTCAGGTAGATATGGTCCATGAGAGACATTACAAAGCAGCATGTAGCTTAAGATGCTGGTAGAGTAAAAGAATCATTGTGTGGAGCGGAAGAAGATAGGCAATATAATAATGGAAAAATGTTTTCCCGACAGTGAAATTAGTGATGTTGATTTGTTTCCATCAGTGACTCCAAAATAGCAGAGTCACTGATGGTGCTCATCGGTGAGTCCAAGTTAGTCCATGTCGGTTGTACCGATGACCTGTGTACAAGGAAACCTTGTGTTTTGGTTTAGCCGATGAGCTTGGATCAGTGAGACCGAGTTCAACACAAAGAAAAATTTTGTCAACTCAGCTCAGTTGGCAAATGGAATCTCACAAAGATTTTCAAGGAATTGTAATAAGGATTTGTAATGAATTAACTTCAAAAAAAGAGACAAATGAAAGAGAAAAACAAAAGGGATCTAGATGCAGTTTTTGTTTTTGTTTTTAAGATTAGAAGGGAAACACTCTAGTAAGAAAACATGCAATGGAAATCCAAAATACAAAAGAACACTAGAGAACTTCATCTAGAGATGGTCGGTGACAAAGTCACCTATGTTAGAGTATATTGACTTAGGAGTCAAGTGAGATCACTTGATCGTAGGTCATACTCATCATTTAAGCTCAAAATGGGGTTGCCATTTTCGGTTTAAGCATTTTGATGTATTCACATCTTGTTGAGTCGCTTTAACTTACTTAGAATAAAGCTTCTCTAAGATGGAATGACATACCTTGGGTTGTGGTGTTGATCTTAATCATGTAGTTGAACTTATATTGGAGGCTCAAGGTTGGTGTAGTTGGGAGCACCTGTTGAAGTTGAGGTTCATCTTCCTACATGGGTTAGTCTTGCAAGGAACAGCACTTGTGTATCCAAATTTACAATCATGAAATTTGATATATTGAAATAGTCATAGGATATGTCGAGTGAGTTCATGCTTCCTTGAATTTAACAACCAAACCATAGACACTTGGTGATGCAGAAATTTCTCAAGATGTGAGTGACTTGCAATCTCCTAGATTGAGGCTCATCCAAGTACCTATATTGGTTAGATAACATGCAAGGGTGCAAGTATATATATCCAAGGCAAATGGTCATCATCATAACAGAAATATCAAGGATTAGTCACAAAGGCTCATGCCTTGCATGTATCCAAATGGAATATTGTTGGAAATATGCCCTAGAGGCAATAATAAAAGCATTATTATTATATTTCCTTGTTCATGATAATTGTCTTTTATTCATGCTATAATTGTATTATCCGGAAATCGTAATACACGTGTGAATACATAGACCACAATACGTCCCAAGAAAGCCTCTAGTTGACTAGCTCGTTGGTCAACAGATAGTCATGGTTTCCTGACTATGGACATTAGATGTCATTGACAACGGGATCACGTCATTAGGAGAATGACGTGATGGACAAGACCCAATCCTAAGCATAGCACAAGATCGTGTAGTTCGTTTTGCTAGAGCTTTTCCAATGTCAAGTATCTCTTCCTTAGACCATGAGATCGTGTAACTCCTGAATACCGTAGGAGTGCTTTGGGTGTACCAAACGTCACAACGTAACTGGGTGACTATAAAGGTGCACTACAGGTATCTCCGAAAGTGTCTGTTGCGTTGACACGGATCGAGACTGGGATTTGTCACTCCGTATGACGGAGAGGTATCTCTGGGCCCACTCGGTAATGCATCATCATAATGATCTCAAAGTGACCAAGTGTTTGGTCACGGGATCATGCATTACGGTACGAGTAAAGTAACTTGCCGGTAACGAGATTGAACAAGGTATTGGGATACCGACGATCGAGTCTCGGGCTTGTAACGTACCAATTGACAAAGGGAATAGTATACGGGGTTGATTGAATCCTCGACATCGTGGTTCATCCAATGACATCATCGAGGAGCATGTGGGAGCCAACATGGGTATCCAGATCCCGCTGTTGGTTATTGACCGGAGAGCCGTCTCGGTCATGTCTGCGTGTCTCCCGAACCCGTAGGGTCTACACACTTAAGGTTCGGTGACGCTAGGGTTATTAGGAAGACTTGTATGTGATTACCGAATGTTGTTCGGAGTCCCGGATGAGATCCCGGACATCACGAGGAGTTCCGGAAGGGTCCGGAGGTAAAGATTTATATATGGGAAGTGGTCATGCGGACACCGGAAAGTTTCGGTGACATATCGGTATTGTACCGGGGCCACCGGAAGGGTTTCGGGGGTCCACCAGGAGGGGCCACCCCTCTTGGTGGGCCACATGGGCCGCGTGGGGCAGGGCACCAGCCCCTGTAGGGCTGGGCGCCCCCCCCCCTTGGGCCCATGCGCCTAGGGTTGGGGGGGAACCCTAAAGGGGGCGCACCCCCCTTGCTTGGGGGGCAAGCCCCCTCCTTGGCCGCCGCCCCCCCTCTAGATCCCATCTAGAGGGGTCGGCGCCCCTTGCCCTTCCCCTATAAATAGAGGGGTGAGGGGAGGGCTGCAATACACAACCCAAGGAGCAGCCCCTCCCCTCCCCAACACCTCTCCTCCTCCGTCACGAGCTTGGCGAAGCCCTGCCGGAGTGCTGCTTCTCCACCAACACCACGCCGTCGTGCTGCCGTTGGAGCTGTCTTCTCAACCTCTCCTTCCTCCTTGCTGGATCAAGACGGAGGAGACGTCGTCCGTTCTGTACGTGTGTTGAACGCGGAGGTGCTGTCCGTTCGGCACTTGGTCATCGGTGATCTGAATCACGTCGAGTACGACTCCATCTTCACCGTTCCCTCGAACGCTTCCGCACGCGATCTACAAGTGGTATGTAGATGCAAACTCACTCCCTTGACTCGTTGCTTAGATGAACTCATAGATGGATCTTGGTGAAACCGTAGGAAAAATTTTAATTTTCTGCAACGTTCCCCAACAGTGGCATCATGAGCCAGGTTTATGCGTAGTTCTCTATTGCACGAGTATAACACAATTTTGTTGTGGGCGTAGATCTTGTCAACTTGCTTGCCGCTACTAGTCTTATCTTGCTTCAGCGGTATTGTGGGATGAAGCGGCCCGGACCAACCTTACACGTACACTTACGTGAGACCAGTTCCACCGACTGACATGCACTAGTTGCATAAGGTGGCTGGCGGGTGTCTGTCTCTCCCACTTTAGTTGGAGCGGATTCGATGAAAAGGGTCCTTATGAAGGGTAAATAGAAGTTGACAAAATCATGTTGTGGTTATTCGTAGGTAAGAAAACATTCTTGCTAGAACCCAATTGCAGCCACGTAAAAGATGCAACAACAATTAGAGGACGTCTAACTTGTTTTTGCAGCAATTGTCATGTGATGTGATATGGCCAGAAGTTGTGATGAATGATGAATGATATATTGTGATGTATGAGATCATGTTCTTGTAATAGGAATCACGACTTGCATGTCGATGAGTATGACAATCGGCAGGAGCCATAGGAGTTGTCTTTATTTTTTGTATGACCTGCGTGTCATTGAAGAACGCCATGTAAATTACTTTACTTTATTGCTAAATGCGTTAGCCATAGAAGTAGAAGTAGTCGTTGGTGTGACAACTTCATGAAGACACAATGATGGAGATCATGATGATGGAGATCATGGTGTCATGCCGGTGACGAAGATGATCATGGAGCCCCGAAGATGGAGATCGAGGGAGCTATATGATATTGGCCATATCATGTCACTACTATATAATTGCATGTGATGTTTATTATGTTTATGCATCTGTTTACTTAGAACGACGGTAGTAAATAAGATGATCCCTTACAACAATTTCAAGAAATGTTCTCCCCTAACTGTGCACCGTTGCTAAAGTTCGTCGTTTCGAAGCACCATGTGATGATCGGGTGTGATAGATCCTTACGTTCACATACAACGGGTGTAAGACAGATTTACACATGCAAAACACTTAGGGTTAACTTGACGAGCCTAGCATGTACAGACATGGCCTCGGAACACAGAGACCGAAAGGTCGAACACGAGTCGTATGGAAGATACGATCAACATGGAGATGTTCACCGATGATAACTAGTCCGTCTCACGTGATGATCGGACACGGCCTAGTCAACTCGGATCGTGTAACACTTGGATGACTAGAGGGATGTCTAATCTAAGTGGGAGTTCATTATAATTTGATAAGATGAACTTAATTATCATGAACTTAGTCTAAAACCTTTGCAAATATGTCTTGTAGATCAAATGGCCGCCGCTCATGTCAACATGAACTTCAACGCGTTCCTAGAGAAAACCAAGCTGAAAGATGATGGCAACAACTATACGGACTGGGTTCGGAACCTGAGGATCATCCTCATAGCTGCCAGGAAACAATATGTCCTAGAAGGACCGCTAGGTGACGCTCCCGTCCCAGAGAACCAAGACATTATGAATGCTTGGCAGTCTCGTGCTGATGATTAGTCCCTCGTTCAGTGCGGCATGCTTTACAACTTAGAACCGGGGCTCCAAAAGCGTTTTGAGCAACACGGAGCATATGAGATGTTCGAGGAGCTGAAACTAGTTTTCCAAGCTCATGCCCGGGTCGAGAGATATGAAGTCTCTGACAAGTTCTATAGTTGTAAGATGGAGGGAAATAGTTCTGTCAGTGAGCATATACTCAAAATGTCTGGGTTGCACAACCGCCTGTCCCAGCTGGACATTAACCTCCCGGATGAGGCGGTCAGTGACAGAATCCTTCAGTCGCTCCCACCAAGCTACAAGAGTTTTGTGATGAACTACAATATGCAGGGGATGGTGAAGACCATTCCTGAAGTATTTTCAATGCTGAAGTCAGCAGAGGTTGAAATCAAGAAAGAACATCAGGTGTTGATGGTCAATAAGACCACTAAGTTCAAGAAGGGCAAGGGTAAGAAGAACTTCAAGAAGGACGGCAAAGATGTTGCCGCGCCCGGTAAGCCAGTTGCCGGGAAGAAATCAAAGAATGGACCCAAGCCTGAAACTGAGTGCTTTTATTGCAAAGGGAAGGGTCACTGGAAGCGGAACTGCCCCAAATACTTAGCAGACAAGAAGGCCGGCAACACTAAAGGTATATTTTATATACATGTAATTGATGTGTACCTTACCAGTACTCGTAGTAACTCCTGGGTATTTGATACCGGTGCCGTTGCTCACATTTGTAACTCACAGCAGGAGCTGCGGAATAAGCGGAGACTGGCAAAGGACGAGGTGACGATGCGCGTCGGGAATGGTTCCAAGGTCAATGTGATCGCCGTCGGCACGCTACCTCTACATTTACCTACGAGATTAGTTTTAAACCTCAATAATTGTTATTTAGTACCAAGTTTGGGCATGAACATTGTATCTGGATCTCGTTTAATACGAGATGGCTACTCATTTAAATCTGAGAATAATGGTTGTTCTATTTATATGAGAGATATGTTTTATGGTCATGCCCCGATGGTCAATGGTTTATTCTTAATGGATCTCGAACGTAATGTTACACATATTCATAGCGTGAATACCAAAAGATGTAAAGTTGATAACGATAGTCCCACATACTTGTGGCATTGCCGCCTTGGTCACATTGGTGTCAAGCGCATGAAGAAGCTCCATGCTGATGGACTTTTAGAGTCTCTCGATTATGAATCATTTTACACATGCGAACCATGCCTCATGGGCAAAATGACCAAGACCCCGTTCTCCGGAACAATGGAGCGAGCAACCAACTTGTTGGAAATCATACATACCGATGTGTGCGGTCCAATGAGCGTTGAGGCTCGCGGAGGATATCATTATGTTCTCACTCTCACTGATGACTTGAGTAGATATGGGTATGTCTACTTGATGAAACACAAGTCTGAGACCTTTGAAAAGTTCAAGGAATTTCAGAATGAAGTAGAGAATCAACGTGACCGAAAGATAAAGTTCTTACGATCGGACGTGGAGGAGAATATTTAAGTCACGAATTTGGTACACACTTAAGAAAATGTGGAATCGTTTCACAACTCACGCCGCCTGGAACACCTCAGCGTAACGGTGTGTCCGAACGTCGTAATCGCACTCTATTGGATATGGTGCGATCTATGATGTCTCTTACCGATTTACCGCTATCATTTTGGGGATACGCTCTAGAGACAGCTACATTCAATTTAAATAGGGCACCGTCTAAATCCATTGAGACGACACTGTATGAATTATGGTTTGGGAAGAAACCTAAGCTGTCGTTTCTAAAAGTTTGGGGATGCGATGCTTATGTCAAGAAACTTCAACCTAAAAAGCTCGAACCCAAGTCGGAAAAATGCGTCTTCATAGGATACCCTAAAGAAACCATTGGGTATACCTTCTACTTAAGATCCGAGGGCAAGATCTTTGTTGCCAAGAACGGATCCTTTCTGGAAAAAGAGTTTCTCTCAAAAGAAGTAAGTGGGAGGAAAGTAGAACTCAATGAAGTACTACCTCTTGAATGGGATAGTAGTGCAGCTCAGGAAAATGTTCCTGTGATGCCTACACCAACTAAAGAGGAAAATAATGATGATGATCTAGGTACTTCGGATCAAGTTGCTACTGAACTTCGTAGGTCCACAAGGACACGTTCCGCACCAGAGTGGTACGGCAACCCTGTCCTAGAAATCATGTTGTTGGACAACGGTGAACCTTCGAACTATGAAGAAGCAATGGCGGGCCCAGATTCCAACAAATGGCTAGAAGCCACGAAATCCGAGATAGAATCCATGTATGAAAACAAAGTATGGACTTTGACTGACTTGCCCGATGATCGGCGAGCGATAGAAAACAAATGGATCTTTAAGAAGAAGACGGACGCGGATGGAAATGTCACCATCTATAAAGCTCGACTTGTCGCTAAGGGTTATCGGCAAGTTCAAGGGATTGACTACGATGAGACTTTCTCTCCCGTAGCGAAGCTTAAGTCCGTCCGAATCATGTTAGCAATTGCCGCATACTATGATTATGAGATATGGCAGATGGACGTCAAAACGGCATTCCTTAACGGGCATCTTAAGGAAGAACTGTATATGATGCAGCCGGAGGGTTTTGTCGATCCTAAGAATGCTAACAAAGTATGCAAGCTCCAGCGATCCATTTATGGGCTGGTGCAATCATCTCAGAGTTGGAACATTCGCTCTGATGAGATGATCAAAGCGTTTGGATTTATGCAGACTTATGGAGAAGCCTGCGTTTACAAGAAAGTGAGTGGTAGCTCTGTAGCATTTCTCATATTATATGTAGATGACATACTTTTGATGGGAAATGATATAGAACTTTTGGACAGCATTAAGGCCTACTTGAATAAGTGTTTTTCAATGAAGGACCTTGGAGAAGCTGCTTATATATTAGGCATCAAGATCTATAGAGATAGATCGAGACGCCTGATAGGTCTTTCACAAAGCACATACCTTGATAAGATTTTGAAGAAGTTTAAAATGGATCAGTCCAAGAATGGGTTCTTGCCTGTATTGCAAGGTGTGAGATTGAGCTCGGCTCAATGCTCGACCACGGCAAAAGATAAAGAAGAGATGAGTGGCATCCCCTATGCTTCAGCCATAGGATCTATTATGTATGCCATGTTGTGTACCAGACCTGATGTAAACCTTGCCGTGAGTTTGGTAGGAAGGTACCAAAGTAATCCCGGCAAGGAACACTGCACAGCGATCAAGAATATCCTGAAGTACCTGAAAAGGACAAAGGACATGTTTCTCGTTTATGGAGGTGACGAAGAGCTCGCCGTAAAGGGTTACGTCGACGCTAGCTTCGACACAGATCTGGATGACTCTAAGTGACAAACTGGATACGTGTATATGTTGAATGGTGGAGCAGTAAGCTGGTGCAGCTGCAAGCAGAGCGTCGTGGCGGGATCTACATGTGAAGCGGAGTACATGGCAGCCTCGGAGGCAGCGCATGAAGCAATTTGGGTGAAGGAGTTCATCACCGACCTAGGAGTCATACCCAATGCGTCGGGGCTAATCAAACTCTTCTGTGACAACACTGGAGCTATTGCCCTTGCCAAGGAGCCCAGGTTTCACAAGAAGACTAGGCACATCAAGCGTCGCTTCAACTCCATCCGTGAAAATGTTCAAGATGAAGACATAGATATTTGCAAAGTACATACGGATCTGAATGTAGCAGATCTGTTGACTAAACCTCTCTCGCGAGCAAAACATGATCAACACCAGAACTCTATGGGTGTTCGATTCATCACAATGTAACTAGATTATTGACTCTAGTGCAAGTGGGAGACTGTTGGAAATATGCCCTAGAGGCAATAATAAAAGCATTATTATTATATTTCCTTGTTCATGATAATTGTCTTTTATTCATGCTATAATTGTATTATCCGGAAATCGTAATACACGTGTGAATACATAGACCACAATACGTCCCTAGTAAGCCTCTAGTTGACTAGCTCGTTGTTCAACAGATAGTCATGGTTTCCTGACTATGGACATTAGATGTCATTGACAACGGGATCACGTCATTAGGAGAATGACGTGATGGACAAGACCCAATCCTAAGCATAGCACAAGATCGTGTAGTTCGTTTTGCTAGAGCTTTTCCAATGTCAAGTATCTCTTCCTTAGACCATGAGATCGTGTAACTCCCGGATACCGTAGGAGTGCTTTGGGTGTACCAAACGTCACAACGTAACTGGGTGACTATAAAGGTGCACTACAGGTATCTCCGAAAGTGTCTGTTGGGTTGACACGGATCGAGACTGGGATTTGTCACTCCGTATGACGGAGAGGTATCTCTGGGCCCACTCGGCAATGCATCATCATAATGATCTCAAAGTGACCAAGTGTTTGGTCACGGGATCATGCATTACGGTACGAGTAAAGTGACTTGCCGGTAACGAGACTGAACAAGGTATTGGGATACTGACGATCGAGTCTCGGGCTTGTAACGTACCAATTGACAAAGGGAATAGTATACGGGGTTGATTGAATCCTCGACATCGTGGTTCATCCGATGACATCATCGAGGAGCATGTGGGAGCCAACATGGGTATCCAGATCCCGCTGTTGGTTATTGACCGGAGAGCCGTCTCAGTCATGTCTGCGTGTCTCCCGAACCCGTAGGGTCTACACACTTAAGGTTCGGTGACGCTAGGGTTATTAGGAAGACTTGTATGTGATTACCGAATGTTGTTCGGAGTCCCGGATGAGATCCCGGACGTCACGGGGAGTTCCGGAAGGGTCCGGAGGTAAAGATTTATATATGGGAAGTGGTCATGCGGACACCGGAAAGTTTTGGTGACATATCGGTATTGTACCGGGGCCACCGGAAGGGTTCCGGGGGTCCACCGGGAGGGGCCACCCCTCTTGGTGGGCCACATGGGCCGCGTGGGGCAGGGCACCAGCCCCTGGAGGGCTGGGCGCCCCCCCCCTTGGGCCCATGCGCCTAGGGTTGGGGGGGACCCTAAAGGGGGCGCACCCCCCTTGCTTGGGGGGCAAGCCCCCTCCTTGGCCGCCGCCCCCCCTCTAGATCCCATCTAGAGGGGCCGGCCCCCCTTGCCCCTTCCCCTATAAATAGAGGGGTGAGGGGAGGGCTGCAATCCACAACCCAAGGTGCAGCCCCTCCCCTCCCCAACACCTCTCCTCCTCCGTCACGAGCTTGGCGAAGCCCTGCAGGAGTGCTGCTTCTCCACCAACACCACGCCGTCGTGTTGCCGCTGGAGCTGTCTTCCTCAACCTCTCCTTCCTCCTTGCTGGATCAAGACGGAGGAGACGTCGTCCGTTCCGTACGTGTGTTGAACACGGAGGTGCTGTCCGTTCGGCACTTGGTCATCGGTGATCCGAATCACGTCGAGTACGACTCCATCATCACCGTTCCCTCGAACGCTTCCGCACGCGATCTACAAGTGGTATGTAGATGCAAACTCACTCCCTTGACTCGTTGCTTAGATGAACTCATAGATGGATCTTGGTGAAACCGTAGGAAAAATTTTAATTTTCTGCAACGTTCCCCAACAAATATCTATTCCAAGTTTGAGGCATCAATGATATTCAATTCTCCTCTCAAACGGCAAAATACCTTTTCATCAAGCGGTTTAGTGAATATATCCACCAATTGCTTGTCAGTACGATCGTGCATAATATTGATGTCTCCTTTAGCAACATGATCACGAATGAAATGATGAAGAACTTCAATATGATTAGTTCAACAATATTGCACGGGATTGTGAGCAATCTTAATATCACTCTCAATGTCACAAAGCAATGGAACATGTTTCACATGTATCTTATAATCTTTAAGAGTTTGGGTCATCCAAAGTAATTGAGCACAACATGATTCAGCGGCAATGTATTTCGCTTCGGCGGTGGATAAGGATACCGAGTTTTGTTTCTTGGAGGACCAAGAGACAAGGGATCTACCAAGAAATTGACAAGTACCTGAAGTGGACTTCCTATCAACCTTGTCATCGGCATAGTCCGAATCGGAATATCCAACAAGATCAAAAGACGACCTCTTAGGATACCAAATGCCAAAGTTCGGTGTATGAATTAAATATCTCACTATCCTTTTCACGGCCTTAAGATGACATTCTTTAGGAGCCGCCTGATATCGTGCACACATGCACACACTTAGCATAATATTGGGACATGATGCACATAGATATAACAATAAACCAATCATAGAACGTTAAACCTTTTGGTCAACCGGATTGCCATCCTTAGTCAAGTAAAGATGTCCACTAGTAGGCATGGGTGTTTTCATACTTTTGCTTTCTTGCATGTTGAACTTCTTGAAAATATCCTTGGTATACTCTGTTTGTGAGACAAAGGTACCTTTCGTAGTTTACTTGATTTGCAATCCAAGGAAAAATTTGAGTTCACTCATCATAGACATCTCGAACTTCTCTGACATTAGCCTTCCAAACTTTTCACTAAAATGGGGGTTAGTAGAACCAAACATGATATCATCCACATAAATTTGGCACACAAATAATTCACCATTAACCCTTTTAGTAAAAAGTGTAGAATCAATTTTACCAAATTCAAAGCCTTTACAATAAGAAATTTAGTCAAGCATTTATACCGAGCTCTAGGAGCTTGTTTAAGGCCATAAAGAGCTTTGTGAAGTTTGTAGACATGATTGGGTTTCTTGGGATTAACAAAGCCAGGAGGTTGCTTAACATAAACTTCCTCCTCAATTTGACCATATAGAAAAGCACTCTTAATGTCCATTTGGTATAAAGTGATATCATGGTGATTGGCATAAGCAAGTAAAATGTGAATGGACTCAAGTCTAGAAATGGGGGCATATGTCTCACCATAGTCCATACCTTCAACTTTAGTGTATCCTTGAGTGACGAGACGTGCCTTGTTGCATACAATGTGTCCATCTTTATCTTGCTTATTCCCGAACACCCATTTGATTCCAATGACATTATGATCGTTGTTGGGATTTTCAGCCAATGCCCACACTTGATTCCTCTCGAAGTTGTGTAGCTCTTCGTGCATGCATTTATCCAATCCGGATCCTCAAGGGATTCTTCTACCTTCATAGGTTCAACACTAGAAATGAATGATTAGTGTTTGCAAAAGTTAGCCAAACGAGTTTTAGAGCGAGTGATTCTCCCGGTTTGAATGTCATCGAAGGTTTGTTCGACGGTATGATCTCTTGAGACTCTTGCTCTAACTCGTTAGAGCTTTTAATTTGCTTGGGTTGGGGTGGAACATCCTCATCATCATCTTCTTCTTCATTGCTGGTGGCATTGTCGTTCGCTTGTGGAGGTGGAGAAGGAAATCGATGTGGTTCATCTTGTTGTACTTCCTCATTTCCTTCGTCTTGACGTGTTCCACTTGTGGATGCCTCCAAGTCAACTTGTGGTTCACCTTGATGTGTTTTTGAGGCTTCCACTTGAATGGACGAAGTACTCTCCTTCACCTCCGTTGGGAGAATTTTGCCAATGGACAAATCTAGGGTTGCTTCCAATGGATCTTTGTCTCCTACATCAATTGGCAATTGCTCTAGTTACGAGCCGTTAGATTCATCAAACTTCACATCTACCGTCTCTTCAACCTTTCGGGTGAAATTGATGTAGACATAGTAAGTGTGAGTGTTTGAACCGTAACCGAGTAGGAAACCTTCATGAGATTTAGGAGCAAATTTCGAGCGACGGTGCTTATCAAGAATGTAGCACTTTGAGCCAAATACTCGAAAGTATCCAACTTAGGGTTTGTTACCGATGAGTAGCTCGTATGCCATTTTGCCGAGAAGCTTGTCAAGATATAGTCGATTCGTAGCAAGACAAGCTGTCTCAACTGCTTCCACCACAAAAGTGTCTTGGTGTCTTGTATTCATCAAGCATTGTTCTCGCCATCTCGATAAGTGTCTAGTTCTTCCTCTCAACAACTCCATTTTGTTGAGGTGTGTACGTAGCCAAGAACTCATGTGAAATCCCTTCTTCGTCAAGAAAGGTATCCATATTGGTGTTCTTGAACTCCGTTCTGTTATCACTTCGAACCTTCTTAATCCTCACTTCAAATTGGTTTTGGGCCTTCCTGGCAAAGTTCTTGAAGTTCTTTTGGACATGCGATTTCTCATCAAGAAATAACACCCACGTAAATCTTGAAAAGTCATCAACAATGACCAAACTAAAAGATTTACCACCAAGGCTCTTATAAGCATTGGGACCGAAGAGATCCATGTGAGGTAGCTCAAGTGGTCTTCTCATGGTCATGATCTTCACAGGATGACTTCCTCCAACTTGTTTTCCTGCTTGACAAGCACTGCAAAGTCCCTTGTCAAATATAACATATTTAACACCAAGGATATGATCACCTTTAATAAGCTTATCAAGATTCCACATGCCCAAGTGACCTAAACTTCTATGCCATAACCATCCTTCAGAAGATTTAGCAAATAAGAAAGTACGGGACTGGGCTCTCTTAGTGAAATCAATAATGTATATATCACCTCTACGAATACCGGTAAAGACCATATTATAATTATCTCTATGAAACACTTGGCAATCTACTTCAGTAAATAGAACATTGAAACCAAAGTCAGCTAGTTTAGATACGGAAAGGAGATTGTAACCAAGAGATTCAACGAGCATAACATTTTGGATAGAGCTATCATTGGAAATGGCCACCTTACCAAGGCCAAGTACCTTACCCTTGGAGTTGTCTCCGAAATTTACATACTTGCGTGTGCCGTTGTTTTAGCAAGCTCATGGAACATATCTTTATCTCCGGTCATATGATGAGTACATCCACTATCTAGAATCCACTCTTTCCCTCCGGCCATGTAGTTACGAAAGTTTTCCATGAGACTAAGATTTCTCATAGTCTCCTCAAAGTAAATATCACTTTCTTTGTCTTCATCATAATAGCCATGTTCAGTGTCATCATCATGCATGTCATCATCACCTAGAGCAAGTGATTCATTAGATTTATGACCATGACAATGTTCAAGTTTATGAATTCTAATTGTCTCTGAAATGATGCTACTAATGACTCCAACATTTCCTTTGGCACGCATAAGATCATAGAGCTCAAATAGATATTCAGCAAACTTGGGATCACTAGGCTTCATTTTTTGAAATGCAATAGACTTTTGAAGAATCTCATCTAGATTTTTCAAGGATTAATTTGGAAATCATTCCTCAAGGTAATTCCATATAGTATATGCGCATTCAAAAGTAGGAAAGCACACAAGCAAATTTCTAGGCAATCCTCTAATGATAAGATCAATAGTCCTAAAATTGTGGACCATGTCAAGATAATCATCAGGGGTATGATGAAAAGGATCAATATAATGGGAGGCACATGCATAAGGGCTAAGAATATACTTGTTCAAATTATATTCATTGAAAATCTCAAGCATCTCAATTTTTCATGAACCAAAAAATCCCCCATCAAGAATAGGCACTCTATGTCTAATACTCCCGAACATAGACTTAACCATCTTCCTCCAATGGTGATTAGACCAAAGCAATGGAGACCAATGCTTTGATACCAGTTGAAAGGATCGAGAAGAGGGGTCTAGAGGGGGTGATTAGACCTTTAACAAGCAGAAGTGGCAGTATTTAATTTATTCAAGTTAAGGTTGAGTTTAGCACATGTTAAAACACTCACAGTAAATTTCAAGCTAGCATGACAAGAGTATATGCAGCGGAAAGAGTAAAGCATGAAAGTTGCAAAAAAGTAAAGGGTTGGGATTGGAGTTTGCAAACACAATGGAGACACGGAGATTTTTGGCATGGTACCGATAGGTGGTGCTATCGTACGTCCACGCTGATGGAGACTTCAACCCACAAAGGGTAATGGATGCATGAGTCCGTGGAGGGCTCCACCCACGCAGGGTCCATGAAGAAGTAACCTTGTCTATCCCACCATGGCAATCGCCCATGAAGAACTTGCCTCACTCGGGTAGATCTTCACGAAAGGCAATCTCCTTGCCCTTACAAACTTCTTGGTTCGACTCCACATCGACTCCCAAGCAACACCTAACCAATCTAGGAGACACCACTCTCCAAAAGGTAATAGATGGTGTGTTGATGATGAAATCCTTGATCTTGTTCTTCAAATGATAGTCTCTCCAACACTCAACTCTCACTCTCAGATTTGGAGATGGAGAAACTAGCTGAGGGTTTTGGAGCAATATCACTAAGAATTTGAGCAACACTACTGTAGGATGTTACTAACGTGACACTATGCTCGGAGACCCTTTGACGAAACTATGTGCGATGCAATAATCGCAAATGGTCATCAAAAAATGTGCAAAACATTTGTGATGGCGGATGCATCAAACACGGTTCAGATTTTATTGCATGTGTGATGTAGGGCACACGGTTCAATTCAATTAACTTTTTGTGATGAGGAAGAACAAAAGAAATGGACAACTAGATGAAGGTGTGTGCGATATATACCATATGGCTCACTCGGATGAACTGTTTGTGATTAGGCAACACAAAAGAAAGGTCAGCCACATCAAGGTGTGTGCGATATACGGCATGCGGTTCACTCGGATGAACTATTTGCTTTGAGCCAAGAGAACAGAAACGATTCAATATAACAAGATGTGTGTGATACGCAGCAAGCAGATCTATAACCGGAAACGTGTGTCAAGACCTATAACAACACAGACGATTCATGTTAACAAGCCATGTGTGTTGTGGGCAAATGATTGCTGGTATACAATTGTGAGTGATTAATGAAAACATCACCGACGGGTTCCATTGTTTTGTCCGTGTGCGATATGATTTTCTTTGTCCGCACAACATCTACGCTCTGTCTACAGAGCATCAACATATATACTTAAAAAGACAGCATTGCATAACCAAATTAAGCATACAATTACACAAGTGACTACACACATAACATTTCCACACACAAAAGTAAGCAATTACATGCATACTAAACTATGAGAAACGAGGATCTAATCATCTACTTATTGTTGCGACGATGCTTGCCATTGCTCTGCTTCCGGCTGGATCCCCGGCCGTTTTGGGGAAGGAGGCACTTCCTCATGTCAACGATCTGCCTGTACATGTCGTAGCTCGTGTACGCCTCCTTGGCCGCGTATGCGAAGTGAGCTTTGTTGAGTATCTCCATCCAGGCCGAGTGCCAGGCACGCTTGTCCTTGTTGCAGGAATCCTTCATGTCTCTGTAGTAGGGGTTGATGATGGCCTCGGCGAGGGGAACCAGTGAGTCCTTCTGATGCTCCTTGCTCCCCCAGATCTTGTATTGGCCCTGGATGTCGACAAGATTCTGGCAGGCGATGCCCAAATTCTCGAGATCCTTTACATCGTTGGTGATGTCCACCGTAGCGAACATGTAGGGGGCATGTTGACAAACCTAGCAAAACGCTCGCAAGGCCTTCTGGCCAGGCAGTAGTGGTAGACGAGGACGTGGTGGCGCACCCACAAATGGGCGATGGCAACCTTGGGACGAGACCCGGCACGAGCACGGGTGTACTCGAGGTCGAACCAGACCACCTTGTACTTCTCCTCGGCAAGCAATAGCTACATGATGTGGATGGAGTGCTCCACCCATACCGGGTCGTTGGTGTACACCACTGAAAGGTCTGTGAACCTTCTGTCAGTGTCCACCACGACATGCATGGTGAACTGCTGCTCGTCGTTGGCAGCCGCTCGGAGCACCATTGGAGCCGCGCAGGATACCCTCTAAGAATTTCTCGTGGTGGTGCTTCTTGCAATGGTGGGGCACGATCGAAAGGTTGAAGAGACACAAGGGTTAAATGGTCGTTGTAATGGGGGCCGGCCGGCCTGTAATCGTCACGTCTTGTCATGGCGTTCATAGCGGAGGATTCCAGTGCATGCTTGACAACACCACACCGCACGCATTTTGTTTGACCACGCGTGGGCTCGAAGAGGCGCCAAATGTATCATCGATGAGCTTGTTCCTGCGCTACCGCGTAGTTTACCGCGCTAGCTTCCCGCCCAGCTTGTTTGGCCACGCCTCGGCTAGAAGAGGGACAAATCATGGGCGTTTATTGGCAAAAAGCTTTGTAAAAACGAAGTGTATGGAATGACTTCGGTCATAATTTTACCCGTGGGTGATGAGGTCAAAGTTACATAGAAGGGTGATGATGGACACTCAAGAGCAATAATTAATTCTACACTCTATAGGGCACACGGTTGTAGAAACCAACTGTGTGCAATAATGTCGAAGATCGCAGTCGAGATAGCTATATAGATCGTGTGCTATGAGACCGACAAGGTAAACAGATTCGAGAGTGGTTACTAAAATCTAAGACCATTGCATATTAAGGTCAAAATAGTGCTACCAATATACGAGTCTCATATGATGCCATTTCAACGATTGTACCACAAAAGCTCGAAATTTTACAAGGTTCAAATTCTAGAGTTATATGGCTCAAATTCGAAGATTACAAGGTTCAAACTGATATTAGAAATAAAATTCAGCTCATTAGCTGCAAATGCTCGCGCTGATCTGTTGAACACGGATATCAGAGAGGTTCAAACTAATATTACCACTTCTAAGTCTGGTTTTGAAACCTCATAATTTTTGCAAAGGGGTCAGCCACTGAGAAGTCATGTATGGGGTTCACACAATGACTTCCAATTACTCTGTCATCTGAAGTTCAAAAATGAAATTCAACATTTTCGGAGCCTATTCCATTCTGTCGCAAGCGCTGGTGCTGTTCAACAAACATTTCATTTTTGCGAAATAAATGTAGGGCAAACCTCATTACCTTTAGCACCCTTGCTCTGACAGCAAAGAACTTGGCGAATATAATCTCTGGTAAGGTCCCTCGGTAGGAGTTCAAATTAATTTCTGAGAGATGCAGATCTAGGCATTCGACGTGATTGTTATATTGTATCACATTATCCACTACTGGGCCCAATCGTATCTGCAAAATAAGAAAATGTGTTAGTGCCTACATGCAGTTTTGAACACTACTACAGGCCTATTTGGTTTGTAGGATTTGTAAAATGCACTAACATGCCATCTTCGATCTGACATGATTAACATGGGCATTTGATTACAAATTCTAGAAAAATTTAGCCTTCTTTACAAGAGGTTGGAGTGGATGAAAAGTTCCCTAAGAAAACTGGTATAGATGAATCCAAAGGAGAAATGCTTATGGATTGTAACCATATGGATCAAGCAACCAATATGGGGGGACATGTATGTACTGAAATCCTCCAAAAGAATCCTTCAGAAATCGTAGTACATTGTCATTGTAAACCTGGAAAAAGGTGTGACAAATTTAACTCCCTTATGGTTAACATTTAACAGGGAAGGAACATCACCTCGATACATAGCTTCTCCAGGCACGGAAAGCATCTCAGGAAATTTGACAACTTGCTCCAGGTTAGGGCCGATAGATTCTAGTGCCAAGACCTTCACTGTGCGTAGTTTCGGGGTCAAGTTTGTCATAATCGTTTTCAGGATGACAGACAAACAAACATCTTCAAAATTAGAAATAATGTTAATTTGTAGAAGGAGAGGTAGAAGGCATCTGTTGTACCTGAACGGGTGTGGATCCAATAACAAGTTCGGAGTATTTGTCAGACGAGTAGCCCACCACTGTCAATTTCGGCACAGAAATGACAGTGATTCTTGTTGGACCTTCTTGATCAACTACAAGTAATCTCTCAAGTGCAGGTGTGTCCTCAATGACAATATCATGGTACACATCTTTTGATGTCTTCCTGCTGCATCAGCAACACACATAAATAGTCCGGAGAGTTGTGAAGGTGAAGTGGAAGCTACTCAACCCATTAATCCCCTGAAGACGAAGGTACTCGACTGCAGTACAATCATGGAGCAGGCGCTCCATGTCACCATTTGGGAGGCAGACGACGACAAGCTTGACGTGCTTCAGTCGTGGTAGAATAAGAGCGGGCACGTCATTAAGGGGGGGTGGCAGTTCCTGAACTTGGCGACGCGCGGCATGGGCGCGAGGTGGAGCGCAGACGTTGGCAGCGAGCGCATATGCCCATCATCAAAAGTGAGCTCCTCGAGCTGATCTAGGGCAAGGGATCAGAACCAGTCATCAAGCTTGGCTTGGTCCTTGCCGTTGGAACGGAACTTTCCCATTCTAAGGCCTCTGGTTGGGCCAAGGTGACTGCTGAGGATCTTGGAGAACTCATCCAAGATTTTGCAATAGCCATGGTAGAGCTCGTGGGTGTCGATGAGGTCAAGAGGGGCGGAGTTCCATAGGGGGCGCCACCACCGGGAAAGGACGGTTGTCCGCGCTCCATATTTGATTGGGAGGAGGGAGATGATGACTGTCAACATATCATCAGGGAGGTTGCTGATGAAGTCTAGGCCTGCTAGTCGCTTGCGGTTCTTGCTTGCCCTGCCTCTGCTTGTTGGCAGCCCCATTCTCCACCTCCGGAGTCTCCTTGTCGGTGGCGCTTTCTGATAGAAGTGGGAGTACATGGAATATTTAGTTAAAACGGGGCAATAGAAAAGTGTATTGGTAACTAGAAGTTATTAGATAGGAATATAGTAAGAAAATGGATTAACAATTGGTTGCTTAAGTACTACACAATTCATTTGATATTGCTGGGTAAGTCAACATGCAGATACTTGAAAAGAAAACTTACTTGGAACAAAGTCTGGACGGATGGTATCGTCGGGGAAGTTAGCACATATCTCATGACCAGGCCCTTTTATGTGCAGTCCAATTATAATGCCAGCTTTTAGTACATAAAACTTATAAATTTCTTTCCAAAGGCCAGTGCCAAAATAGGAGTCACCACGTTCATCAAGTCTTATAGTAGCAACTATTGTAAATCCATGGTTCGGTATGACTTCCCTGCAGTCTTGATTTATGTAAAGGGAAAGATTGTGCACTAAGATTCTGTTGCATAGCAAGGGACGCACTCTAGAAAATTGTAGGATTGTCAAAGAAAATATGGTATAATGCAAATACGGGCCCAAATTGAAAGAACTATACATCAGTTGAAATCAAAGGACAAAAATCTATAAATAAACAGATAGGGTAAACATGATGTCATGGAAATATGAGAGTAATCGAAAGAACAATACATCATTAATTTGCCTAATATAGAAAGAAAGGGGGAAAACCCTTTGACGTATATGGTGCATGTGGCACCTTTTATCCAAATGTAGCAATATTTAGAATATGTTCAGGAAAGTAGGCCATACCAACCGATTTAGGGTGAGATTGAACATACCGTGCGCATCCTCAAGTCATCTGGTACGGTGAGATGGAATGTCTGGCGAAGGCCACAAAGTCCTGATGTGTTCGCGCACTGTACACTCTATGAACGAAAGAAAACCCTCAAATCAGCCCGAATAAAACTGAATTCACGGTGATTTCAGTCGGGTGATTAAAGAAGGCAGATGAACTGGAATAAGAGATGAGATAATATCTCATTAAATTTGTTACCTTGTTGTCCATGAGAAAGAACCCTCAGTACGACAGATTGTCCAACCGAGCGGAGCTAGGTCGATCGTGAGTAGCGTCGAGAAACTCGATGGCGATAGGCGGCGGCAAGTGGAAGTGGCGAATTACGGTGGGCTTTGTCGGCAGCCTGGCAGCGGCAGGCGGCGAGCTTAGTGGTTACCGCCGCGATAGGTGGTGACATGCATCACGGAGGAGCTTGTGCAGGTGTGAATGGGGATCGGAGGGGTGGCGGGCGGGGTGAGGGTTTTTGTGACGTGGGGATGGTGAGGGTTTTCTTTTTTCTTTTTTGAATTGGGTGGTGAGGGTTTTCTGTCCCACAAAGAATTTTGGAGGCGACGGCTTGCTAGAGCCAACCGTGTGTCATTGACGCAACAGACAAAATGAAAGTCATTGCACATGGTTCCAATTTTGGGAAACGTGTGTGATTGAGGTACTACCTTCGTGCTGGTTTATTGGTCCCCTTTGTAATTTTTACCAAATTTTGACCAAATATTTAACTAAGAATGTTTATGCATGTCACAAAAAATTATATCATTGAACCCTATGCTCAAATACCCATCCAACGATATAATTTTTGCTGACCTGCACTTACATTTTGTCAGTTAAACTTTTGGTCAAAATTTAGCACAAATTACAATTGTGACTAATAAACTAGGACAGTTGTAGTTTAGAAGCCCAAATGAATGAGTGAGGTGCCTTATGTTACTCCCCACTGTGACTAGTCTTATGGGAAAAGCTGGGGAAGAGACGACTTATTTTTTAAGCCGCCAAAAGAACTAGCCCTACGAGTAGTAGCTAGGGATACTAGGAGTAGTAGCTAGGGATCGAGTGTGCGAGATGAACCGGACAAAGTAAATGCAGAGAGATGAAATGCAAAAAAGACAGAGGGATGTGATGGTTGCTTGTCCGTTTATTTTACCAGACCACTTATTACTGGGAGTGTGGGGTTTTGTGATATGATGGCATCCATCCCACGGTTAGTCATAAGTAAACATAGATTAAACATACTCAGACATAGATAATAAGTGTACACGTACACAAGCATAGTTCAACCATAAGTACATAGTTCAACCGTCATTAAGCATACTCAAGCGTACATAGTTCGATCCCACATCTCATCTCACATGCCGGCACGATCCTGAAGCTTCTCCAGGTACTCGCGTACGCGCCGTGCGCCACCCTGCGAGAATACTTCTGCTTGAAGGAGCCAACGGCCCATCCTCTTGCATGCGCTAGAACACTTAGATACGTGTCATGAAGCTTGTGGTTGCAAAATTAGCATCGATAGCCGCCATTCCAGGTCCTAATACGCCCGTTATGCTTTCCTGCATAAAGCTCCCTCAGGATTTGCCTCTTATACCTCCTCTGGCCATCTTCATCCTCATTGTCCACATCGTTAGACAGCACCTATACAAATAGTAAAACAAATTTGGCATCAAATCAATGTTTACATGCCATGAAGTAGGATTAGGAATTTATGGTTGTTTATTTATACATATCCAGAGATTATGGTTCGATTTTTAAGCACATTTGTCTATGTACAGACCAATCTTGGAGAAAATAATGGCACAAACATATGTAGGTCATTCAAAATCAATTGTCAAGTCCTGGCTAGGAATTATTAGCATGAACATTAACCCTAGTCAGATTACTAGCAGAAATCATCTGCACGGATGAAGCAACTAATCACTTATCACTTGTACCATTCAAACAATCAATACACTACACGGATCTAACGAAACTTACTCAGATTTCATGGATTGGGGGAACATAACCATAGGATTTATATTCCAAAAAGGGGGAGGCAGGAGTAACCAGAGAAACCCTATGATGTAGGGTCGAACCCTAGCGGCCCGATCTTTCACGATTGGAGGGAATCCTACGAAGAACATGAAGAACACAAGGGGAAAACACGAGGGGAAACACAAGAGAATCACTCAAACCAACAAGATTCGATTACACATGTGCTAGATCCTCAAAACACAAAGAGATACACGATCCGAATCCAACAAAGGACAATAGAAGTGGTAACTAGTTCATCTCCATGAGGAGGTCTTGAGGGGTTTTCCCATGAAGGGGTCTTGAATCCAAAGAGGATCTTCTCTGAAGAGGGAACGGTCTCTCTCGGTGGAGTAGATCCAGATGGATGAGCAAAGCTCTATCTGACAAATGAGCTAAACCATTGCTAACCCTAGAGAGAGGGAGGAGGAGGTCTATATATAATCTAGTGTCACGAAGGGGTAACTGGGCTTCGGCCCAACACTTGATCACGCACAGGCGTCGTACATCCGACGGTCACCGATCGTTCGAAGGCTCACGAGAGTCTGAACGTCCAGTGCCGGTCGGACGTCCGATGTTTTGGCTCTAGTCAGGACTTGTCGGTCGTTCGGTCGAGGTCGGTCTTCCGGTCCGTCGGTCATCCGGAGATCTCCATACTTCTGACGTTTTGGCTCGGGTGTGGTGGTGCCGGTCGTTCGGACGCTGGGAGGTGTCGGTCGTCTGGTGTTGCTCAGACGTCCAGACGCTGGAGCGTGCGCGGGCTGGGACTTGGCTGGCCTGTTGGAGCCTCCAGGCGTCGCACGTCCGAGTGACATCAGTTGTCCGATGACTGGGAGTTTCGAGCAGTCCTTCTTCTTGTCCATTGAACATGGTGTCCTCGCCATCTTGTCCATTGGGTGTAGCTGATATGTGGCTTTCCTCCAAACTGATCACACATAGGGTCTCCGTATGAGGTAGTAGCCATGTCTCATAAGTAGAAAGTGGAAGTTCGGAGAGGAGCGAGTTCACCTTATCTTTGATAGCCTTTGCTCGAGCTCTTGTCATTGGTCCAAGTGGTGTCGTGGGAGATGTAGGTAGGTCCATGGGGATGACTTTGGGATGCTCAGCATCACCCTAGGATCTATTTGGCACATAAATGGGTATATATGACTAACCAGTTGTCCGTCGTCGTCGGAGTCATCGCCCGAGTGGTCGTCGGAGTCATCGCCCGAGTCATCACCAGAGTCGGTGTGGAACTCCGCCTTTGGCTGTGGAAGCTCGACACCATCGACGACGCCAGGGTGCAGCCATAACTCGCCGCCGGTGACGGCAACCTCTGTCTCCATCTCCACGCCATGCTCCGGTGCTTCAGCAGCCCCGGCGTCGCCACACCCTCCGATGGGGCGCTTCGGCGGCATCCTCATACCATGACGGCTTTGAGGACTGAGAGCGGCGTGATAACCCACAAGTGTAGGGGAAAATTGTAGCCTCTTTCGATAAGTAAGAGTGTCGAACCCAACGAGGAGCTAAAGGTAGAACAAATATTCTCTCAAGCCCTATCTGCCACTGATACGACTCTACGCAAGCTTAGAGTTCGCTTTACCTAGAAAAAGTACGAAACTAGAAGGACTTTGTAGGTGTTGTTGGATAGGTTTGCAAGATAATAAAGAACACGTGAATAAAAAGTAGGGGCTGTTTAGATAAAGAAGCAATAAAGTAAATATAGCGAGTATGGCAAAGTGGTGGTACGAGTTGTGAAATTGTCCCTAAGCAATTGACTACTTTACTAGACCGATAGCAAGTTTTATGTGGGAGAGGCATAAGCTAACATACTTTCTCTTCTTGGATCATATGCACTTAAGATTGGAACTCTAGCAAGCATCCGCAACTACTAAAGATCATTAAGGTAAAACCCAACCATAGCATTAAAGCATCAAGTCCCCTTTAACCCATACGCCACAACCCCCTTACTCGGGTTTATGCTTCTGTTACTCAAGCAACCCACTATAAGAGAATCATGAATGTATTGCAACACCCTACAGCGGGAATCCCTCACGCTTGCGCGACACGGAGGGCACAATAGGACAGCAACATAACCACAAGCAAATTAAACCAATCATAGCAATTCATCAATCATCGATAGGACAACGAAAATCTACTCAGACATCATAGGATGGCAACACATCATTGGATAATAATATGAAGCATAAAGCACCATGTTCAAGTAGAGGGTACAGCGGGTTGCAGGAGAGTGGACCACCGTAGACAGATGGGGGAAGGTAGTGGAGATGTTGGTGAAGATGATGGAGGTATTGGTGAAGATCACGGTGATGATGATGGCTCCCAGTGGCATTCCGATGCCACCGGAAGCAAGGGGGAGAGAGCCCCCCTTCTTCTTCTTCTTCCTTGACCTTCTCCCTAGATGGGAGAAGGGTTTCCCCTCTGGTCCTCGGATCACATGGCGTGGGATTGGTGAGATCTCCTCCGAGATTGGATCTGTCCCTCTGTCTCTCTTTGTTTCTGCGCTCCTAGATTTTGCCCTGGCACCGTTTCTTTTATATCCAGAGCTCCATAACTCCGATTGGATTGAAACCTTCGCCAAGATTTTTTTCCAAAAATTAGCTTTCTTTCGGAAAAAGAATAGCAGCAACCACCTTACGAGGGGCCCACGAGGGTCAGGGGCGCGCCCAGTATAGGAAGGCGCACCCCCTGTCGTGGCCACTGAGGGAGTCCTGGATTAAGGGGTATCCGGACAGCCGGACTATATACTTTGGCCGGACTGTTGGGACGTGAAGATACAAGACTCAAGACTCAAGACTTAGTCCTGTGTCCAGATGGGACTCTCCTTTGCGTGGAAGACAAGCTTGGCGATCCGGATATTAGATCTCCTTCTTTGTAACCGACTCTGTGTAAACCCTAGCCCCTACGGTGTCTATATAAACTGGAGGGTTTGGTCCGTATAAGGACAATCATAATCATCATAGGCTAGCTTCTAGGGTTTAGCCTCTACGATCTCGTGGTAGATCAACTCTTGTAATACTCATATCATCAAGATCAATCAAGCAGGAAGTAGGGTTTTACCTCCATCGAGAGGGCCCGAACCTGGGTAAAACATCGTGTCCCATGCCTCCTGTTACCATTAGCCTTAGACGCACAGATCGGGACCGCCTACCCGAGATCTGCCGGTTTTGACACCGACATTGGTGCTTTCATTGAGAGTTCCTCTGTGTCGTCGCTGCAAAGGCTCGATGGCTCCTTCAATCATCAACAACCATGTGGTCCAGGGTGAGACTTTTCTCCCCGGACAGATCTTCGTGTTCGGCGGCTTCGCACTGCGGGCCAATTCGCTTGGCCACCTAGAGCAGATCGACAGCTACGCCCCTGGCCATCAGGTCAGGTTCGGAAACTTGAACTAGACGGCCGATATCCGCGGAGACTTAATCTTCGGCGGATTCGGGCCTGCGCCAGGAGCGCCGAACAGTCATGATGAGCACGGCTTAGACTTGATAGCACACAATACTCAGGATATCGCGCCTGCAGAAGCTTCGGACCTAAATCCGGGGCAGATTGCGTCAGCCGGGGACGCGTGGATAGACCCCACCCCTGAGGCCGCACACCCATCGGGGGTAGAGCCGAACACTGACTTCACCCCCAAGGAAGCCTGTGTCTCCGGACCCCCGGACTTGTGTCCGGCTGTAGGTTTCGGACCGCGCACCCCCGAGCCCGCCGAATCCCTTTGGCGACATGCTGAACTCATTAAAGTCTCTCTCTCTTTGTCAGGAGACTCTTGGCCGAACTATGTCCGACTCGAGTGGGAAGCAGGCGACGAGGGAATTCGTTGCCCACCCACCACCCACTTCATTGCCACGATCGATGATTTGACCGACGTGCTTGACTTCGACTCTGAAGACATCGACGGTGTGGACGACGATGTAGGAGAAGAACAGGAACCACCGCCCACGGGGTGGTGGACAGCCACCTCCTAATATGATATATATACGGTGGACACTCTGAAAGAAACCAATGGCGATGAGGCAAGGGAGGATAACCCCTCAAGGAAGAAAGCAAAGCATGGGCGCCGTCGGCACCGCTCCAAGCCCCGCCACAGCAATACCGGCACGGGAGACGAAGACAATCCGGATGGAGCCGAAGACGAATACAACCCCGATCAGCCTACCTTCGAGCAGGCCGAACAGGAAGACAGGCGGGTAAGCCCAAATGAACAGGCGACGGATGGATACCCGGAGGAGGACAACTACATGCCCCCTCTGAAGACGAGATTAGCCTCGGTGACGACGAGTTCGGCGTGCCTGAGGACCCCGTAGAACAGGAGCGCTTCAAGCGCCGGCTTATGGCCACTGCGAGGAGCCTAAAAAAGAAGCAGCAGCAGCTCCAAGATGATCAAGACCTGCTCACAAACAGATGGACTGAAGTCCTGGTAGTCCAAGAATATGGACTCGAGCGCCACACGGCTGACCGGCCACCTCGTGGCCAGGATAAAACAACGTATCAGCCCGAATACCAGCCTGCACCCCTACGCCAATACACTACGGCACGGGGCAATAGGCAGGACCTGCAAGATATACTGGAAAACAAGGCAGGATAGCCAAGATCGATCTACTGATCGTGGGGGCGCGCCCCAACACGTAACGATGATCGTCACGCCGGATACACTATCGACAAGTCCGGCCGGGCCGAATACAGCCAACCAGACTCATTCGAACTGCGTAGCCACATAGCCCGGCATAGAGGCGCCGCACTCCCCCTCTGCTTCACTGACGAAGTGATGGATCACGAATTCCTAGAAGGGTTTAAACCTGTAAACATCGAATCATACGATGGCACAACGGACCCCACAGTATGGATCGAAGATTTCCTTCTCCACATTCACATGGCCTGCGATGACAATCTACACGCCATCAAGTATCTTCCCCTTAAACTCAAAGGATCGGCCCGGCACTGGCTAAATAGCCTACCGGAAAATTCCATCGGCAGTTGGGAAAACCTGGAGGACGCGTTCCTCGACAACTTCCAAGGCATGTACGTGCGACCACCGGATGCTGATGACTTGAGTCACATTACCCAACAGCCCGGAGAGTCAGCCAGGAAATTCTGGACTCGGTTCCTAACCAAAAAGAACCAAATTGTCGACTGTCCGGACACCGAAGCCCTGGCGGCCTTTAAGCATAATATCCGCGACGAATGGCTCGCCCGACACCTCGGCCAGGAAAAACCGAAGTCCATGGAGGCCCTCACGACACTCATGACCCGCTTTTGCACAGGCAAGGACAGCTGGTTGGCTCACAGTAGCACCACGCCAATAAATTTCGGCACTTCAGATGTCCGCGACAATAACGGCAAGCCACGGCGCAACAGACATAACCAACAGAACAACAGCGACAACACTGAAGACACGACAGTCAACGCCGGATTCAGTGGCTCAAAATCCAGTCAGCAGAAAAAGGCATTCAAAAGAAACAATCAGGGACCGTCCAGTCTGGACCGCATACTTGATCGCTCATGCCAAATTCATGGCACCCCGGATAAGTCAGCAAACCACACTAATAGAGACTGTTGGGTGTTCAAACATGCCGGTAAAATAGAGGCCGAGAACAAGGAGTCCCGGCGTCCGAACACGGGGGGACAGAAGAAATTTCTTCCCTAGGTGAAAACGGTCAATATGATCTACGCCACCCACATTCCCAAATGGGAACGGAAGCGAGCACTACGGGACGTCTATGCGATGGAGCCAGTCACCACAAAATTCAACCCATGGTCAGCCTATCCAATCACCTTTGATCGTAGGGATCACCCTACCAGCATCCGTCACAGCAGTTCAGCTGCATTGGTCCTAGACCCAATCATCAACGGATTCCACCTCACGCGAGTCCTTATGGATGGCGACAGCAGCCTGAACCTGCTTTATCAGGACACAGTGCGCAAAATGGGCATCGACCCTTCAAGGATCAAGCCCACCAAAACCACCTTCAAAGGTGTAATTCCAGGAGTACAGGCCCGTTGCACGGGCTCCATAACACTGGAAGTGGTCTTCGGATCTCCGGATAACTTCCGAAGCGAGGAGTTATTCTTTGATATCGTCCCTTTCCATAGTGGTTATCATGCACTGCTTGGACGAACCGCATTCGCTCGATTCAATGCGGTACCACACTATGCATACCTTAAGCTCAAGATGCCAGGACCTCGCGGGGTCATAACAGTCAACGGAAACATGGACCGCTCTCTCTGTACAGAAGAGCATACTGCAGTCCTCGCGGCAGAAGTACAAAGCAGCCTTCTCCGGCAAACCACCAATCCGGCAACAACAACCCCGAACACCGTCAAGCGAGTCCGGAGTACCCCGCAACAGGATCGCCAGGCACGCCAAGAGCGCGACTAGCAGTCCGGCCTCCACTCCAACCCCATTAAGGCAACATTCGTGCCGCGCGTACACAATTACACACTCAAAATACCATGGGCATAGGCGGAGGCGCAATAGTGACGCAGTCAATAGTGTGGTTCAGCCGCAACATACTTTAATAACCCCCTTTATATTTTAGGACTCTGCTTCCGGGCAGCCTCTTCAAAAGTGCCGGATTATCGGACTTTCACAGGAGAGAAATCCATGGAGGCAAAAGGCTTTGCGCACAAAGGGAATACCCAGGTGGAATCTGTTCACGATCATTATACATGTTTTATATACCTACATGCGGCCCGCCCTTGGATAGGACATGTCAAATAGTCCTATTTACTTCTGCTTAACGCATTCATTGTAAACATACGCTTAGACGTATTATTCATCAATGGGAGATAATATATAGCGTCAGCTTATTATTCCTATATGCACATTTTTCCTATAAATGTTTATTTAATATTGCATCCGTACACCTTGGTACGTTCAGTTTGCCAGGGGCTTCTTACGGCGCCCCTTAATACGGCAAGATAAGTCCGAACACTTTCAACAGTGCGGCACCCCGAACCTATAGCATTATATGCATCAGCTCCGAATCATGTCTTGGGTCAATAGTTGGGTTAGCCCGGCTCCCTTGTTTTGGTACCTTACGTTCCGTTATATCGGCTAAGGTAGCGCAGGGAGAACTACTGCGATTGTGTCCCGGTTCTTCCGGACGAGCACCTCAGTAGAGAAAGCCAAAAACTGACTGTCATGATGCGGCGAGAGCTGGTCGCTGTTCGAGAGGTCTTGAAATCCTTAAAGATTTTTTCCGCTTTAGGCGAGGAGTCGGCCTCATCCGATTTAGGTGTGTATAGCGCCCCAATTCGGCCTTCCGAATTCTAGGGGCTTCGCCGCAATTTAAAAATATAGACTTCTATGGCTAAGTGAGAGTTATAAAGCCACATAGTCTGATTGCCTTGTTCGCTGCGCCAAACACCTCCTTCACGGACCAAAATTTTGGATAAAGGAGTGTTTTGGGTTTTCCACGAACACCCCAGTACTAGTTATGTGGGGCGGAAGCCGACGACTGGCCTACTTTCAGAATTTTATAAACAGCCGCACAGAAGGTAATATTTTAAATCAACAAAGAGCTATATAGCGCAAATAACTTTGTTTTTATATTACAAAAACGACAAGAGTACATTCACTCAAAGATCGTGTCCTTGGTACATTCATCGACCACGAGGCGAGCGCCTTTCATAACACCATCATAATATTTTTCGGGATAGCGATGTGCCTTGCCCTCCGGCGGTCCATCCTTCACCAGCTTCCCTGCATCCAGCTTGCCCCAATGCACCTTCGCACGGGCAAAGGCTCGGCGGGCACCCTCAATGCAAACGGATCGCTTGATCACTTCAAGCCGCGGACAGGCATTTACCATCCGCTTTATCAGGCCGAAGTAGCTGGCCAGCAGGGGCTCACCAGGCCACATCCGGACTATGAAATCTTTCATAGCCACTTCGGCCGCCTTGTGGAGTTCAACCAATTGCTTCAATTGGTCACTCAGAGGCATCGGGTGTTCGGCTCCAGCATACTGGGACCAGAACAGCTTCTCCGTTGAGCTCCCCTCATCGTCACAGTACGGCATCCGATATGCTGCGTGGTAGATCTGTGAATGCCCCTGGAGAGCTCCGAATTCGGGTAAGTAAAAGAAATGTCTCCTCCACATGCTTGCTTTGCATAAAGAATGTCTTACCTGCCGCTATCTTCTTGGCCGCCTAGATTTCCTGCTGGGCCTTTTCGGCTTCGGCCTTGGCATCTTTCATGCTCAAAAGGGCCTTCGCAAGTTCAGACTCCTTCGTCTTGAAGTCACGCTCCAAGGACTCGAACTTCTTGCCGAGCTCCTGGAGCTCTTGATGTACCTCGCCCACCCTAGCATCCTGCTTTTCACGCTCAATGCGCTCCATGGCCGCCTTATCTTCGGCCTCGGATAGCGCTCTCTTCAAGGCCTCCACTTCGGTCATGGCCCCTATTACAAAATCATGACGCTTTTCGTTAGCATCACCATTTTTTTCTCCTCTATATGATATGTGAACAGGTACCACTCACCTTTGTTCTCTTCAAGTTGCCTCTTTGTGAGGCTGAGCTCCTCTTTGGCCTGCTTAAGGTCCCGTTTGAGTCCGACGACCTCGGTCGTGCGGGCAGCAGCGGCAAGCAGCACTCCCTGCTTATTCACATAGACACCTACTATTAGACTCTTGCGGATTAAAATTGACCCTCCGTGTGGCTTTTCTTTCCGAACACCAAACAGAGTATCATGGGCTACTATCTATCGGATGATAATTTCACACACTTTTGATTACTTACCTCAAAGCCTGTCAGGAGGCTGGTGCAGGCTTCGGTCAATCCGCTCTTGGTGGACCGAACCTTCTGAATCACCGCACTCATAAGAGTACGGTGCTTTTCATCCATGGAAGCGCCGCGAAGCACTTCCAGCAGACTATCCGGCACCTCTGGCGCGACGGAAGTCATCGGCACGGTCGGCTCGCCCTCCTTGGCGAGGGACTGCCTTCCTGAATCCGGAACCCTTGGAGGTTTCGGTACAGTGTCCGGCTAAGAGCCCAACTTGCTGCGGCTCTCGTCGGCATAATCCGAGGGGATCTTATGCCCCGTATGCTCGGCATCTGGAATTTTGCCTTGGGGCGTCTCCAGAGTCGCTTCCCCCTGCTCTGGGAGCCTTTGGGACAACACCTCCGTGTCATCCGCAGGCCGAGGGGAAGTGGCCGTTGGGACCGAGTTCATCGCCGAATCGCTCAAAGACCCATCCGAAGAGGATACCTCGGGATGGACCCTGGCCGGACTGCATATACGTGTTCGCTTTATAACAGACTATGAAGCGAAGTCGCACTAAAGTACAACAGAGTGCGGATACTTACGATCTTACTAGGGGCTTCCCCCTAGGCAACCACTCCTCCTCATTGTAGGCGGCCATGGTGGAGTAATCCGGAAGGGATGCCCTTTCCCCTCCTGGGCGTCCTAGCCTCCCCCTCCGGGGCGGCTTTCCTTTTCTTCTCCTCCCTAGTGCGAGGAGGCAGAATTTCCTCGTGATTCCCCCCGCCTCCGTGGGAGGAATCTGCATCATCGTCCTTAGACGACGAGCCTATGACGGCCTTGCGCCGGGGACCCTTCCTGGTCCCCTGGGCCGCCCTCTTAGGCCCTTCAGCCTCCCCGGATGGGGAGGCCCTTTCCTTCTCCTTTTCCTCCTCCCCTTCGTGGGAGGAGCGTGCCTCATCGTCTTCGGACGAGGCGTCCGGTACGACCTTACACCGGAGACCCTTCCTGGTCCCCGGGGCCTTCTTTTCGGCCTTCTTTTCCGGCACCTTGTAAGGCACCGGGACTAGCATCTCCGTCAGGACAGCGGTCGCTGGACCTTCTGGCAGTGGAGCCAGACAGTCGATCTACTCCGCCGTCACCACGTACTCCTGATTAAATACACACGAGGACTTAAAATCCTCCCATGAGTATGCTGGGAAAACTACATCTGGTGATGGTCAGAAAACTCACCGGACGGGGGAGCCGCGTGGCGTGAAGTCCGCGGTCCTCAGATGTGGGAGGAGGTATTTTGGAGGCCTTGAACACCACCTTCCATGCGTCCTTGTGAGTCATGCCGTAAAGCTCTTGAAGTGTCTGGTGTTCGGTCGGAATGAACTCCCACAGATTAAATGCCCGTCTTTGGCACGAAAGAATTCGGCGGATGAGCATGACCTAGACCATGTTGACAAGCTTTATTTTCTTGTCCATCATATTCTTGATGCACTTCTGAAGACTGGTTAGCTCCGCAGGTTCACCCCAAGCCAGGCCCTTCCTTTACCAGGAGGTGAGCCGCATGGGAATTCCGGATCGGAATTCAGGGGCCGCCGCCCAGTTGGCGTCACGAGGCTCCGTGATGTAGAACCACCCTGATAGCCACCCTTTTACGGTCTTCGCGAAGGAGCCGTCAAGTCAGGTAACGTTGGGCATCCTGCCCACCATGGCGCCTCTGCACTCCGCTTGCTGGTCGCTCACGATCTTCGGCTTCACGCAGAAGATTCGTAGCCACAAGCCGAAGTGAGGCTTGATGCGGAGGAAGGCCTCGCACATGATGATAAACGCCGAGATATTGAGGACGAAGTTTGGGGCTAGATTGTGGAAGTCCAGCCCATAGTAAAATATAAGCCCGCGGACGAAGGGATGAAGTGGAAATCCCAGTCCACGGACAAAATGGGCAAGGAACACAACCCTCTCATGGGGTCCCGGAGTCGGAATGATCTGCCCTGCGTCCGGCAGCCGGTGCACGATATCTGCGGCCAAGTATCCGGCCGTCTGGAGCTTCGTAATATGCTCCTCCTTCACGGTGGAGGCCACCCACTTGCCTCCTGCTCCGGACATGTTTGTGTGTGCGGAGAAGGTGTGAACTAGGGCGCTGGAGCTCGAGGGTGCGAGAATGGATAAGCGGAGGAGGAAGAAGGCGTGGGTAAAAATGGGGAATCCTTATCCTTTTATAGAGGGGACGAAAACGGTGCGCCTCCCCACTTGCTCGTTGAAGATCGCTTATTTCCCAAGCACCACGATTGATGGCGCGGTTGGGTTACCCATACCCGTATTGATGCGAATCCCGTGATAAGGGGACATGATCTCTGCTTCGACAAGACGTACCGAGGAAACCGCCTCGCAATATGCGCTGTGGCAGGTTGTGGGAAAACGGATCAAATAATGACTCAACCGTAGTGTCATGTCATGTTGTCTGAAGTTGTCAGCAGATTACATTTGTGGAATATCATTCTCTCTACGGTGGTATGTGAAGATCATCTTGCAGATCCGGGCACGATTTAAGTGTTCGGTAATTACTCTGGAGTATTCGGAGATGGAACCCGCCTTGCAATGCCGAAGACAAACTGCGCGCCAGACTCATCGTCATTGAAGCCTGGTTCAGGGGCTACTGAGGGAGTCCTGGATTAGGGGGTATCCGGACAGCCGGACTATATACTTTGGTTGGACTGTTGAGACATGAAGATACAAGACTCAAGACTTCGTCCCATGTCCGGATGGGACCCTCCTTTGCGTGGAAGACAAGCTTGGCGATCCGGATATTAGATCTCCTTCTTTGTAACCGACTCTGTGTAAACCCTAGCCCCTCCGGTGTCTATATAAACCGGAGGGTTTGGTCCGTATAGGGACAATCATAATCATCATAGGCTAGCTTCTAGGGTTTAGTCTCTACGATCTCATGGTAGATCAACTCTTGTAATACTCATATCATCAAGATCAATCAAGCAGGAAGTAGGGTTTTACCTCCATTGAGAGGGCCCGAACCTGGGTAAAACATCGTGTCCCTTGCCTCCTGTTACCATTAGCCTTAGACACACAGATCGGGACCCCCTACCCGAGATCCGCCGGTTTTGACACCGACAGCCACCTCGGGCACCGTCTCGCGTTGATTCTTCCTCCCATATTTCTCAAATATTCCAAAAATATTCTCCGTCCATTTTTATCCCGTTTGGACTCCATTTGATATGGGGTTTCTGCGAAACATAAAACATGCAACAAACAGGAACTGGCACTAGGCACTGGATCAATATGTTAGTCCCAAAAATAATATAAAAAGTTTCCAAAAGTATATGGAAGTTGTAGAATATTGGCATGGAACAATAAAAAATTATAGATACGACGAAGACGTATCACGACGTCGAGGATGCAGGCAGAGAGAGAAGATTGTGTGTGCAGCGAGGATGGGGGCGGCCACTCGGGACACCATTAATGTGGAGTAGTGGGAGAGAGGCGGGCGATGGTCAAACCGCTGGCTCGCCTCCCGGTGAGCCTACGCACTGGACCGCTGGCATGCCTACCCTTGTTTCGCACAGCTACTCACATGCCTCCCGATGACACTGCACAACGAGCACGCCTTCGTCAATTCAAACACCTGCACGCATGCCTCCCAGTCTGCTTGCGCGGTGGACTGCTCGCATGCGTCCCGTCAACTCACGCCTGCTCGCATAGCACACGGGCCGTGTGGCGGCGCGTATATTATTTTTCTATTTGGACCATTAATGCTACCGCTTTATTGCTTAACCGAAGCATGGCATGTATCCATTGTTGGTCTAACGCTCATGGTTTGAATAAATAATTCGTTTGGGATATTGGTTCCCAATTATTAATAATCTCTGGTTTGTAATTAGATAAAGATTACATCAAAACTGGTCTCAAATTTGACAAAAATAAAGTACAATGTCACTTTGTATTGGTGTCCATATGACAGCACGATAAGTTTCATGAACTTCAAATAAGTTTTGGATGTACTAGAATTTAAAAATCAAGATTCTCAATGTTTGAAATTTCTTGCACGGGGAGTAAAACATGCACCCAGTGAGACACATGTGTTTTTGCAATCTATTTAGGTGCATCGTCACGTGTGCATGTAGCTCAATTTTGATTTTTGCACATTATACCCATAGAAAATGAATCAATTAATGTACTAAAATGTCTTAATGATCTCTGTTTTTTAATTAAAATGTCCCTCCTTTGGTAACATATGTTCACCATGGAATAATTTAACATGCATCATAGTTGCGGTGGATCGTGGTGTGTGTGTGGGTGTGTGCGTCTAGGGGGTGGCGGGTGGCTTGCAGTGCACTACGAGTTTGTGAACCATCATGTGGGTTGGCTGTTTTGTTAGGCAGGTGCCACAACAGAGTCGCGAATTCATTATTTAAAACATTACACAACCCTTTCATACATACATGTTTTAGCCACATGCAGTCGATGGTTGTCCTACACGACACTCGATACTCATGTGTGACACTTCCTGTGGGCCCGCGAGGTCGTCGTCCGTCACTTTGACGAACAGCCGGCAGTGAGGTTAATTTGACCAGCAAGGTAGAATCTTTTTTGTTTGTGTTATGGTGGTATATAGTACGCGTCGAAGAGGTGGGAGGGGACTAGCATATATACTATGCGTACGCGTCCATGAACAAGTACACCTCACTCAGTGTCAGGACTTTTCGGTTTCCGAGGCATGTGCCACATCGAAGTTGTGAAATTGGCTATTCAAACATCACACACCACCTCTTTGGCCCACATGCATGCAGGCCGTGGTTATCCTAGCTAGGACACTCACGTCTGACGCTTCCATATGTGGGCCTACGAGGCCATCGTCGATGCATGCATCACTTTAACCTACATCGGGAGAGGTTAATTAATTTCACCATCGAGGAGGATTCTTTTTGGATTGCATTACGGTAGGAGCATAAGTATGCGTCGAAGAGGGGGAAGGGGACCATCATATGTAGTACGCTTCATGAATCTCGCTCTGTGTGGGGGGTTATGGTTTTTTAGGCATGTGGCACATCAAAGTTGTGCATTTTGGGTATTCAACATATGTTTGGCCCACATGCAAAGCAATGGTGGTTGTTCTCTCGCACCCACTTAAGCGGTTATCAGCAATATCGATGCTTTCCATTGCTTGATCCATCACTTCTTTTTGCCTGAGAATGAGAGAGGTTAATTTGACTTAGGAGGGATTATTGTTTTGCTTGTAATATGGTGTATATATATATATAGGTCATGCTCTGGGGTGACATGATACAGCTTGAGCACACACACATGCATGTGTACGCATGAATCCCTCCCATTGAGTCGAAGTGGTCAGTACAACGACACGTCATGAACTGATGTCGCTCTGTGTGGGGACTGTACTATTTTCGATGCATGTGCCACATCAATGTTGTGAACTTGTATTCAAACATGCATACACGCATCACCTCCATACATATGCATGTAGTGGTTGTCTTCAAACGGTACACTCCCTCGTGTGGTTATCGGCAACAAGCCTATATATTCGTGGGCCCGCGTGGACATCCATGATCACCTTGACCGACAACAAGATTGGTTACCATGGCGGATTCTTCCTTTGGTTCATGTTATCGTAGTATAGGTCATTGTGAGATTCAGACCTAATTAAGTTTGAGCGCATATACTATGCACGCATGCATGCATGAATCCTCGTCTTCGGCTTGAAGTGTGGTGTAACATACATATGCATTGTCAACCTAATAAGCCTCACTCAGTGTGGGGATTTCCAGTTTGAAATCATGGCGCCACATCAAAGTTGTTCCATTGTGTATTTAAAAACACACATCTCCATAGATATATATGTTTGGGCCACATGCATGTCGTGGTTGTCTTCGGGACTAGCTACTTGCGTGATTATTGGCGAGATAGCCCATCTCTGGGGTCACATGGACGGCCATCACTTTGACCAACAACAAGAGAGAGGTTGTACGACCAAGGTGGATTATTCTTGGTCCGTTTTACGATCCATCTTGGTGAGATGCCTCTCTGGCCCGCCGACTAAAAGTGCGTGGGGGGCTGCTACTTCGCATTTTGCTAGGTGAACCTCGGGTGGGGGATGCATTCATAGCTTAGGATTCCCTTCGTGATGACACGAGGGGGGCTTCTAGCTACTTCGCACTTTGCTAGGTGAACCTCGATTGGGGGGGCATGCATTCATAGCTTAGGATTCCCTTCGTGCCGACATGAGGGGGGCATGCATTCATAGCTTGGGGTTCCCTTCATGTCGACACGATGGGGGGCATGCATTCATAGCTTAGGATTCCCTTCGTGCCGACACGAGGGGTGGGCTACTAGTTACTTCGCACATTGCTAGGTGAACCTCGGTGGGGCGGCATGCATTCATAGCTTAGGATTCCCTTCGTGCTGACACAAGGGGGGCAAGCAATATCGTGTGCTTTGCCAGATAGGTGCCACATCAAAGTTGCATTTGGTATTTGAACATCAAATCACCCTTTTCATACATAAATTTGGTCCACATGCAAGCGTTTTCGTGTTCTGACCCTCTCCCGCGTCATTTTTCGCCAAATTTATGAACATTAGACAAGTCGGATGATGCAACAGACACGGTTCACTCAAACTAACTGTGTGCCACGTCGGTGCCCCTGTCACGCACACATCCGCACAGTACATTGGGCTCCACGAGGGCACGAGGCTTCCCCTCTCAAAAATATCTACCCGCCTCCAGCTTTTTCTGTTTGATAACACACGGTTATTGTGTTTCGACTGTCTGTGATATTTCTTGTTCCCAATCCCGCCTGCATCCCTCGAAAATATCTACCCGCCTCGAGGGTTTTTCTGTTTCATAACACACGGTTGTTATTTCCGGACTATGGGTGATGTTTCTTGTTCCCAATCCCGCCTGCATCCCTCGAAAATATCTGCCCGCCTCGAGGGTTTTTCTATTTCACAACACACGGTTGTTATCTCCGGGTCGTGTGTGATGCACCATCATCAAAATTTTCAATAGCCCCGGCATTTCACTCCCGCATTTGACTCCCGTGTAGTAAAAATTTCAATACCCGCATCATTTCCTCAAACACACCCCCGCCCCCCTCCACACACACACACACACACCAAAACCTCCTCGGGTGCGCACGCACACACACACACACACACCCTCCCTTGCTTGAAACCCTAGCAAGGTCCCCGTCGTTGCTGCAAGGCCTCCATTGTCAATATCTGGCGGTTTGCCTGTGCAGCTTACCCACCGATCTCCATACCCAGGCCGCCCTGAGTTTCTTAGATGACGCCTGCCAAACGCCCCCTTTCCCACAGATCCAAATCCCCATCCCGATCCCCCATTCCAGAGCGTTGCAGCCTAAGCCCAGTTACGTTTCCCGTGGAGCTCGAGGAGTGACTGACCCAAAAGAGGTGTATCGCGGTCTCTTTGCCCGACGTCGCCGAGGAAGTTGACGACCATTAATGGTGGCAGGCACTCAAGCAGCGGGCTAGAGTATGCGGGAATGTCACAGATGCTGGCTACGACATCAAGGTCATAGACAGCAATGGCTTGAGGCGGGGCTATGTCACATGTTAAGTGGCCCACTCCCAGCCCCTCGGGTTCAACCACCGTCGATCTCATCCATGGCCCCGTCGCTGATCTCCTGTGGCTCGCTGTCAACAATTTTCCATCCTACATCGCCATCAAGCCTCTTTTGTCATTTTTGAAGGACACATTCTGCGACGCTGGCTTGGGATCCACGGCTTCCAAGTCAGAACTCATCGACGGCGGCCACGAGGAGGGCACCCTCTCTAGCTCTTCCAAGGGGAAAGAGCCCATCTACTCTTCCAAGGGGAAAGAGATCGTCTGCAACATCAGGGAGGGCACCCTACAACCATGCTCTTCCAAGGGGAAGGAGCCCATCTGCGACAACATGGAGCGCATCCGGGATCCGTGCTCTTCCCACGGGAACGAGCCCATCTGTGACAAGTGAGGAAACCCATGATTTGTTTTGTCGTGCCTCTTCACAGGGGGAAACCCATGATTTGTTTGTCAAGTCCCTTTTGTAGTGTAGTGAGAATACGTCCAGTTTTAATTGCTATATTTGGTTGTTTGCAGTATGAATTGTTTATTTCAGTTGTTCACAATGTGATGCTCTATATGTGCAATTATTTACTGTGCAGTACATTTCATCAATCCAGTTTTAAACATACCGATAAGAATGCATATATTTGCTTGTTGTTAAGCCTGTTATAGCTAGCATATGCCTCTTTTAAAGTTTTTTGATTGTTCGGTTGTTTGTAGTTAGCATATGCCAGTTTCAAATGCTATCTTTGGTTGTTTGTAGTATGCCTTGTTTATTCCAGTTATTCACAACGTGATGTTCTATATGTGCAAGTATGAACTGTGCAGTTCAATTTCATCAGTACCAGTTTCAACAATACCACTATGAATGACTAGATTTGGTTGCCGCATCTTGTAGTTAACACACCTTTCCATTTTTATTTAATAATAACCAGTGTACTTAGACCGGCACAATACCAGTTTGAATGACTGTTTGCTTGTTGTTAAATGTTAGGCCTATTGCAGTTTGCACACATTTCCACATGTTTTGCTTTAATAGCATGCTTAAACCTGCACACTGAAGCTAACTTTCGGAGATTATTTTGTCTGCCATGGATAATTTTGGTTGATGTTTAGCCTATTGTGCTTAACATGCCTCTCAATGTACCTACACAGGAGAATTTTGGGAACGACTGTTATTTTCCATCGAGGTTAGTTTCATCCCATGGCTTATATATACTCACTGTTCAGGATATCGGTAGCTGGTACCATATAGGCCAGGGGCTGATAAGGGACTAATCGGTGAATCAGACTTTTAACTGAATATATCGGTAACCCATTTATCCTTAGGTTAACTAGGGCCATATGTAATATATCTAAGGCTACATAGCAACATGCACTGCACTTAATGTCTAAATATGCAATCCTAGGCTACATAGCAACAAGGAAGAGTGTTACCTTAATGTTCTGATGATGTCTAGATATACATAGAAGAGCAGCAGCAACAACAACAACAACACATCCCTATTTGGATACTCAACTTAGCTAGAAGTTAGAGTTAGTTTCTAGCTCATGACTAACCCTGAACTAACTCCATCCAAATAGGTGTTTGGATGACAGGGTTAGATTGACAATAAATGCACTAGGAGAACTAGCTCCAATTAGCACCTCTTGGGTTGGATAGTTTTTGGGGTGGGTTAGATGCAACTATCTCAAACTAGCCCTCATGTTTGGATATACTTTAGGGCTATTTGAGCCTAAACTAGCTCAAAGTAACTCCAACCCATGGATACAGCAGCAGTTAATCAGCTGATAATTTGTAAGAATGCAATAAACTCCTACCGACCCATAATATAAGATGTTAATTCATCTAATCTGCGAGTATATTGGATGTTATAAGATATTATAGAAGAGTTTTGTACTACATCATTGTGCAATTGCTGTTTAGCTTCTAATATTAACTTGGTGCTTTTAGGTACATATGTCATTGGTAAAGATCCGCGCTTCGACCCTTTTTGTGTATGGGGCAATGAGATATCGATGAACCAACATCAAGTGAGGAAGTTGATAAAGATTGTTAGTAAAATGGGTCAAAAGCTGGCAATTAAACTATTTGTTTACACTCTATCCAAGACAACAACGAACTGCAGGATGGTAAGTAAGAACTCTGCAGCCTTCTTTTTACTGCCCATAATGAGTTGTGTTAGATGATAACATCTGAATCTTTTTCCTTTGCAGTGGTTGCCAAAGCAGTTTACTCAAGATTGCCTCTCAAACTACATGATTGGTGGGCATGCAAAGGTTAAAGTATTTCTACCAGAACATGATGATTATCTAGATGTTTTTATGAAGACCGTGAAGGAAGAGCGGTCGGCCATCACAAGGGGTTGGACTAGAGTCGTGCGTGCCTTCTGCATGGAGGAGGGCACAATATGGGCATTCCGTTTCACCTTGTTCAGCAACCAGAATGTATTTTGCCTCTTTCTTTACCGTCTTTAATAGTACAAGTATACAACTGTGGTTCATCATTCTTTATTTGGTTCTTATGTAATTCTTGAACATATGTACCTATGAATCGAATAATGCATTGGTTGTTTGAACCTGATGGATATGAATAAAGCTACATCATACATTCAAATTCAAATTCAAATTCAAATTGGGTAAATTTGAAATAGCAGCAATTAAATTATGATGAAATTACGCCCTCCAAGTTGATACGGCACACACGGTTGGTAAAACAAAAATGTTTGCGATATACACCATAATCCGACACGGTTCATAGAGAGGAAACGTGTGCAAGCATGCACACAGTTGCCGTTTGCAAAGCGCGTGTGATGTCAGACATCATCACAAATGGTGCGGGCAAACTAAATGTTTGTGCTAGTTGCCTTATCATACACGATTTGCAAACATGAACTGTTTCTGATGAAGTATGCATCATAAACGTTGCACCACAGAATAGCGTGTGTGATAGTTCTCGTGTACGACAATGTTACGATGGTCCGATGTTTCGTAATCCTGTCCGACACTCGTACGACGATCAGATAATCTTCTTAATTAGTTATCGCATGCGGTTTGGGAAAAGTGAATGTGTGTGATTGTATGCTTATCATACACGTTCTATAATAGTGAACCGTTTGTGATGGGCCACACATCGTAAACGTAGCACCACAGAATACCGAATGCGATGGCAATGCGAGCACAAACGAGTAGGAGTACTGTATGCTCCCTATCCCCGATGGTTTTGGGTCGTGTGGGAAGGACCCCCTATCGCCTACACTCACTTGGCGACGGTTCCAAATGCCGTCGCGGGAAGGGGTTAAAACCCGTTTGTATAGCACTGATGCGTACCAGTGCAAGTAGACCATTAAGCAACACCTCATCCCTTTTAATAGTATTGGCTTTCCTATGGACTCAATGTGATCTTGGATCACTAAAGTATAAATGAAGAGTCTTGAGCTTTTTCCAATCTTTGCCCTTAGCATCTTGAAGGGGTTCCACATCCTCTTGTCCTTTCCATGCCATTGTTGAACTTTTCTGAATACACTAGATAGAACTATTAGTCCAACAGGAAATATGTTGACATTAATTGCCAAAATCACCCAGGGAGCACTTGTGCTTTCAATCCCCTACACTTGTGGGTTATCATATACTTGTGTTCTTGATTTGTAATCCAGTAGTGTGGTGAAGCTAGTCACTCCTGCACAATGTCATTTCCTGCCATATCTTAACTATGAACAATGCCATATTATGTTGATGCTATTTTAAATTGTGTCTCTTTATTTGCCAATAAGAAATGGGATGAATTTTCAGGACTAATGCATATATGTGCAAAACATGTCATCTGTCTACTTGTTTCTCTTTCATAGTGATATCTCTGACGCCACGAAGAACTGCCACAATGATAGCGAGACAAACCCATTGCATGTCCCTCTAATATATATTGCAGGGAAGAAGGAAACACATATTGGAGATAGAAATACACCCCCCAAAGTCATGTCTTGACGTAGTGTTAGAGTTACTCACTAGTAGCAGCGACAAAGGCTCGATGAAGTCGCCACCTGAATCTGTTAGACTTCTTTAGTCTCAACTTGAAGTGGAAAGACATGGTTCAGCTCAACCCCTAGTGGAACTCCAATCTCCATGGAAGATCAACGAGAAGTCCAGTGCATCCATTGATGCTATGCAGATAGAGTTGGAGGATATAAGCGTCAAACAACCGCAATCTCATCAGCTTGCACTGCAGCTCCCGGGCAGGGCTAACCTTTCTTAAACTATGTTAATTGCTATCAGTTCTGTATATTATTTTGTCAGCATGTTTATTTGCACTGGTGGAGACCTCTGATGCACCCAGTGTATGTAATTTGCTGTCTACTTGCCCTTTATTATCACTCGTGGTGAACTCTGATGTCCAGTGGATGTAATATGTCGTAATTTCTTTATTGCATAGTCAAGGTTTATTCTTAGTCATGATGTTGTAATTTATATAAAATTACGGTACTCAATCGGGCTGCCCGCAAGTCGCTATATGTGGGCCCACAACCATGTCGGGCCATTAGCAGGCCTAAATGTAAAGTGGCCCACTAGTAGTTTCGGGCCTTTAAAAGGCAGAGCAAACCGCGAGCCATAGCTGGGATAGAAATTGCCATGGGTTTTTAACAGACCGAAAACTAGATTGGGCCTGAATTGTGACGAACAATTCATGGGCTGATTGCAGGCCGACATATAACTCGGCCCATGATTGGCCCGACTACATAACGAGCCATTAACAAGCCAAAATTTATCTCAGGCCTTGGTTGGCTCAATCACAATATGGTTGTAAGCAGGCTGGATGCAAAGCGAGCCATAATTAGGCCCAACTATATAACTGGCCTTTAACAGGCCGATAGTCAGGTTGGGCTATAATTTATCCATGAAGACTAAGGGTCATTAACAAGCCGAAAATCACTTTGGCCTAGATGCAGCACGTGTCTTTAAATGGCCGAAAGTGAAACTGGGTCGACAACGGCCCATATGAACCAACAGGCCGAAACAAATATTGGTCTAATTGTTAAACGGGCCTTTAACAGGCCGAGTATCATATGAGCCATCATTTGGGCCAAGACATGGTAGATTGTCAACGGTCTGGCCCAGTAGTTGTTGGGGAACGTTGCAGAAAATTAAAATTTTTCCTACGGTTTCACCAAGATCCATCTATGAGTTCATCTAAGCAACGAGTCTAGGGAGAGAGTTTGCATCTACATACCACTTGTAGATCGCGTGCGGAAGCTTGCAAGGTGATGATGTAGTCGTACTCGACGTGATCCAAATCACCGATGACCAGCGCCAAACGGACGGCACCTCCGCGTTCAACACACGTACGGAACAGCCACGTCTCCTCCTTCTTGATCCAGCAAGGAAGGGAGGAGAGGTTGAGGGAGATGGCACCAGCAGCAGCACGACGGCGTGGTGTTGATGGAGCTGCAGTACTCCGACAGAGCTTCGCTAAGCACTACGGAGGTGTAGGAGGTGTTGGGGAGGGAGAAGGAGGCAACCAAAGACCAGGGCGTTCAGGTATGAAGTCCCTCCTCTCCCCCACTATATATAGGGGTGCCAAGGGGGGGTGGCCGGCCCTAGGAGATCCAATCTCCTAGGGGGTGCGGCGGCCAAGGGGGGTTTTCCCTCCCCCCAAGGCACCTAGGAGGTGCCTTACCCTCCTAGGACTCTTGCCCCCTTAAACCCTAGGCGCATGGGCCTATGTGGGGCTGGTGCCCTTGGCCCATTAGGCCAAGGCGCACCCCCCTACAGCCCATGTGGCCCCCGGGACAGGTGGACCCACCCGGTGGACCCCCGGGACCCTTCCGGTGGTCCCGGTACAATACCGATAACCCCGAAACTTGTCCCGATGCCCGAAACAGGACTTCCCATATATAAATCTTTACCTCCGGACCATTCCGGAACTCCTCGTGACGTCCGGGATCTCATCCGGGACTCCGAACAACATTCGGGTTACTGCATATACATATCCCTATAACCCTAGCGTAACTGAACCTTAAGTGTGTAGACCCTACGGGTTCGGGAGACATGCAGACATGACCGAGACTCTCTCAGTCAATAACCATCAGCGGGATCTGGATACCCATGATGGCTCCCACATGCTCCTCGATGTTGTCATCGGATGAACCACTATGTCGAGGATTCGATCAAACCCTGTATGCAATTCCCTTTGTCAATCGGTACGTTACTTGCCCGAGACTCGATCGTCGGTATCCCAATACCTTGTTCAGTCTCGTTACCGGCAAGTCACTTTACTCGTACCGTAATGCATGATCCCGTGTCCAACACCTTGGTCACATTGAGCTCAATATGATGATGCATTACCGAGTGGGCCCAGAGATACCTCTCCGTCATACGGAGTGACAAATCCCAGTCTCGATCCGTGTCAACCCAACAGCTACTTTCGGAGATACATGTAATGCACCTTTATAGTCACCCAGTTACGTTGTGACGTTTGGTACACCCAAGGCACTCTTACGGTATCCGGGAGTTACACGATCTCATGGTCGAAGGAAGAGATACTTGACACTTGCAAAGCTCTAGCAAAACGAACTACACGATCTTTTATGCTATGCTTCGGATTGGGTCTTGTCCATCACATCATTCTCCTAATGATGTGATCCCGTTATCAACGACATCCAATGTCCATAGTCAGGAAACCATGACTATCTGTTGATCACAACGAGCTGGTCAACTAGAGGCTTACCAGGGACATTGTGTGGTCTAAGTATTCACACGTGTATTACGATTTCCGGATAATACAGTTATAGCATGAATAAAAGACAATTATCATGAACAATGAAATATAATAATACTTTTATTATTGCCTCTAGGGCATATTTCCAACAGTCTCCCACTTGCACTAGAGTCACTAATCTAGTTACATTGTGATGAATCGAACACCCATAGAGTTCTGGTGTTGATCATGTTTTGCACGCGAGAGAGGTTTAGTCAGCGGATCTGCGACATTCAGATCCGTGTGCACTTTGCAAATCTCTATGTCTCCATCTTGAACATTTTCACGGATGGAGTTGAAACGACGCTTGATGTGCCTGGTCTTCTTGTGAAACCTGGGCTCCTTTGCGAGGGCAATAGCTCCAGTGTTGTCACAGAAGAGTTTGATCGCCCCGACGCATTGGGTATGACTCCTAGGTCGGTGATGAACTCCTTCACCCAAATCGCTTCATGTGCTGCCTCCGAGGCTGCCATGTACTCCGCTTCACACGTAGATCCCGCCACGACGCTCTGCTTGCAGCTGCACCAGCTTACTGCTCCACCATTCAACATATACACGTATCCGGTTTGTGACTTAGAGTCATCCAGATCTGAGTCGAAGCTAGCGTCGACGTAACCCTTTACGACGAGCTCTTCGTCTCCTCCATAAACGAGAAACATGTCCTTTGTCCTTTTCAGGTACTTCAGGATATTCTTGACCGCTGTCCAGTGTTCCTTGCCGGGATTACTTTGGTATCTTGCTACCAAACTTACGGCAAGGTTTACATCGGGTCTGGTACACAGCATGGCATACATAATAGATCCTATGGCTGAAGCATAGGGGATGACACTCATCTCTTCTTTATCTTTTGCCGTGGTCGGTGACTGAGCTGAGCTCAGTCTCATACCTTGTAACATAGGCAAGAACCCCTTCTTGGACTGATCCATTCTGAATCTCTTCAAAATCTTATCAAGGTATGTGCTTTGTGAAAGACCTATGAGGCGTCTCGATCTATCTCTATAGATCTTGATGCCTAATATATAAGCAGCTTCTCCAAGGTCCTTCATTGAAAAACACTTATTCAAGTAGGCCTTAATGCTGTCCAGAAATTCTATATTATTTCCCATCAGGAGTATGTCATCTACATATAATATGAGAAATGCTACAGAGCTCCCACTCACTTTCTTGTAAACGCAGGCTTCTCCATAAGTCTGCATAAACCCAAATGCTTTGATCATCTCATCAAAGCGAATGTTCCAACTCCGAGATGCTTGCACCAGTCCATAAATGGATCGCTGGAGCTTGCATACTTTGTTAGCGTTCCGAGGATCGACAAAACCTTCCGGCTGCATCATATACAGTTCTTCCTTAAGATGCCCGTTAAGGAATGCTGTTTTGACGTCCATCTGCCATATCTCATAATCATAGTATGCGGCAATTGCTAACATGATTCGGACGGACTTTAGCTTCGCTACGGGAGAGAATGTCTCGTCGTAGTCAATCCCTTGAACCTGTCGATAACCCTTAGCGACAAGTCGAGCTTTATAGATGGTAACATTACCATCCGCGTCCGTCTTCTTCTTAAAGATCCATTTGTTTTCTATCGCTCGCCGATCATCGGGCAAGTCTGTCAAAGTCCATACTTTGTTTTCATACATGGATTCTATCTCGGATTTCATGGCTTCAAGCCATTTGTTGGAATCCGGGCCCGCCATTGCTTCTTCATAGTTCGAAGGTTCATTGTTGTCTAACAACATGATTTCCAGGACAGGGTTGCCGTACCACTCTGGTGCGGAACGTGTCCTTGTGGACCTACGAAGTTCAGCAGTAACTTGATCCGAAGTACTTTGATCATTATCATGGTTTTCCTCTTCAGTTGGTGTGGGCATCACAGGAACGGTTTCCTGTGCTGCGTCACTATCCCGCTCAAGAGGTAGTACTTCATCAAGTTCTACTTTCCTCCCACTTACTTCTTTCGAGAGAAACTCTTTTTCCAGAAAGCATCCGTTCTTGGCAACAAAGATCTTGCCTTCGGATCTTAAGTAGAAGGTATACCCTATAGTTTCCTTAGGGTATCCTATGAATACGCATTTTTCCGACTTGGGTTCGAGCTTTTCAGGTTGAAGTTTCTTGACATAAGCTTCGCATCCCCAAACTTTTAGAAACGACAGCTTAGGTTTCTTTCCAAACCATAATTCATACGGTGTCGTCTCAACGGATTTAGACGGTGCCCTATTTAAAGTGAATGTAGCTGTCTCTAGAGCGTATCCCCAAAATGATAGCGGTAAATCGGTAAGAGACATCATAGACCGCACCATATCCAATAGAGTGCGATTACGACGTTCGGACACACCGTTTCGCTGAGGTGTTCCAGGCGGCGTGAGCTGTGAAACGATTCCACATTTCTTTAAGTGTGTACCAAATTCGTGACTTAAGTATTCTCCTCCACGATCTGATCGTAAGAATTTTATCTTTCGGTCACGTTGATTCTCCACCTCATTCTGAAATTCCTTGAACTTTTCAAAGGTCTCAGACTTGTGTTTCATTAAGTAGACATACCCATATCTACTCAAGTCATCTGTGAGAGTGAGAACATAACGATATCCTCCGCGAGCCTCAACGCTCATTGGACCGCACACATCGGTATGTATGATTTCCAACAAGTTGGTTGCTCGCTCCATTGTTCCGGAGAACGGAGTCTTGGTCATTTTACCTAAGAGGCATGGTTCGCACGTGTCAAACGATTCATAATCAAGAGACTCTAAAAGTCCATCGGCATGGAGCTTCTTCATGCGCTTGACACCAATGTGACCAAGGCGGCAGTGCCACAAGTATGTGGGACTATCGTTATCAACTTTAAATCTTTTGGCATCTACACTATGAACATGTGTAATATTACGCTCGAGATTCATTAAGAATAAACCATTGACCATCGGAGCATGACCATAAAACATATCTCTCATATAAATCGAACAACCATTATTCTCAGACTTAAATGAGTAGCCATCTCGTATTAAACGAGATCCAGATACAATGTTCATGCTCAAACTTGGCACTAAATAACAATTATTAAGGTTCAAAACTAATCCCGTAGGTAAATGTAGAGGCAGCGTGCCGACGGCGATCACATCGACTCTGGAACCATTCCCGACGCGCATCGTCACCTCGTCCTTCGCCAGTCTCCGTTTATTCCGCAGCTCCTGCTGTGAGTTACAAATATGAGCAACGGCACCGGTATCAAATACCCAGGAGTTACTACGAGTACTGGTAAGGTACACATCAATCACATGTATATCAAATATACCTTTGGTGTTGCCGGCCTTCTTATCCGCTAAGTATTTGGGGCAGTTCCGCTTCCAGTGACCCTTCCCCTTGCAATAAAAGCACTCAGTCTCAGGCTTGGGTCCATTCTTTGACTTCTTCCCGGTAACTGGCTTACCAGGCGCGGCAACATCTTTGCCGTCCTTCTTGAAGTTCTTCTTACCCTTGCCCTTCTTGAACTTAGTGGTCTTATTGACCATCAACACTTGATGTTCTTTCTTGATTTCAGCCTCTGCTGACTTCAGCATCGAGAACACTTCAGGAATGGTCTTTTCCATTCCCTGCATGTTGTAGTTCATCACAAAGCTCTTGTAGCTTGGTGGGAGCGACTGGAGGATTCTGTCAATGACCGCCTCATCTGGGAGGTTAATGTTCAGCTGGGTCATACGGTTGTGCAACCCAGACATCTTCAGGATGTGCTCACTGACAGAACTGTTCTCCTCCATCTTACAACTGTAGAACTTGTCGGAGACATCATATCTCTCGACCCGGGCATGAGCTTGAAAAACTAGTTTCAGCTCTTCGAACATCTCATATGCTCCGTGATGCTCAAAACGCTTTTGGAGCCCCGGTTCTAAGCTGTAAAGCATGCCGCACTGAACGAGGGAGTAATCATCAGCGCGAGACTGCCAAGCATTCATAATGTCTTGGTTCTCTGGGACGGGAGCGTCACCTAGCGGTCCTTCTAGGACATATTGTTTCCTGGCAGCTATGAGGATGATCCTCAGGTTCCGGACCCAGTCCGTATAGTTGCTGCCATCATCTTTCAGCTTGGTTTTCTCTAGGAACGCGTTGAAGTTCATGTTGACATTAGCGTTGGCCATTGATCTACAAGACATATTTGCAAAGGTTTTAGACTAAGTTCATGATAATAAAGTTCTAATCAAATTATGAACTCCCACTTAGATTAGACATCCCTTTGGTCATCTAAGTGTTACACGATCCGAGTCGACTAGTCCGTGTCCGATCATCACGTGAGACGGACTAGTCATCATCGGTGAACATTTTCATGTTGATCGTATCTTCCATACGACTCGTGTTCGACCTTTCGGTCTCCGTGTTCCGAGGCCATGTCTGCACATGCTAGGCTTGTCAAGTTAACCCTAAGTGTTTTCGCTGTGTAAAACTGTCTTACACCCGTTGTATGTGAACGTAAGAATCCATCACACCCGATCATCACGTGGTGCTTAGAAACGACGAACTGTAGCAACGGTGCACAGTTAGGGGAGAACACTTCTTGAAATTTTATAAGGGATCATCTTATTTACTACCGTCGTCCTAAGTAAACAAGATGCATAATACATAATAAACATCACATGCAATTATATAGTTGTGACATGATATGGCCAATATCATATAGCTCCATTGATCTTCATCTTCGGGGCTCCATGATCATCTTGTCACCGGCTTGACACCATGATCTCCATCATCATGATCTCCATCATCGTGTCTTCATGAAGTTGTCACGCCAACGACTACTTCTACTTCTATGACTAACGTTTAGCAATAAAGTAAAGTAGTTTACATGACATTATTCAATGACACGCAGGTCATACAAAAAATAATGACAACTCCTATGGCTCCTGCCGGTTGTCATACTCATCGACATGCAAGTCGTGAATCCTATTACAAAGAACATGATCTCATACATCACAATTCATCATTCATCAAAACTTCTGGCCATATCACATCACATGATCAATCGCTGCAAAAACAAGTTAGACGTCCTCTAATTGTTGTTGCATCTTTTACGTGGTTGCAATTGGGTTCTAGCAAGAACGTTTTCTTACCTACGAATCACCACAACGTGATTTTGTCAACTTCTATTTACCCTTCATAAGGGCCCTGTTCATCAATTCCGCTCCAACTAAGGTGGGAGAGACAGACACCCGCCAGCCACCTTATGCAACTTGTGCATGTCAGTCGGTGGAACCGGTCTCACGTAAGAGTACGTGTAAGGTTGGTCCGGGCCGCTTCATCCCACAATACCGTTGAGCAAGAAAAGACTAGTAGAGGCAAGTAAGATGACAAAATCCACGCCCACAACAAAGTTGTGTTCTACTCGTGCAAAGAGAACTACGCATAGACCTAGCTCATGATGCCACTGTTGGGGAACGTTGCAGAAAATTAAAATTTTTCCTACGGTTTCACCAAGATCCATCTATGAGTTCATCTAAGCAACGAGTCTAGGGAGAGAGTTTGCATCTACATACCACTTGTAGATCGCGTGCGGAAGCTTGCAAGGTGATGATGTAGTCGTACTCGACGTGATCCAAATCACCGATGACCAGCGCCAAACGGACGGCACCTCCGCGTTCAACACACGTACGGAACAGCCACGTCTCCTCCTTCTTGATCCAGCAAGGAAGGGATGAGAGGTTGAGGGAGATGGCACCAGCAGCAGCACGACGGCGTGGTGTTGATGGAGCTGTAGTACTCCGGCAGAGCTTCGCTAAGCACTACGGAGGTGTAGGAGGTGTTGGGGAGGGAGAAGGAGGCAACCAAAGGCCAGGGCGTTCAAGTATGAAGTCCCTCCTCTCCCCCACTATATATAGGGGTGCCAAGGGGGGGTGGCCGGCCCTAGGAGATCCAATCTCCTAGGGGTGCGGCGGCCAAGGGGGGTTTTCCCTCCCCCCAAGGCACCTAGGAGGTGCCTTACCCTCCTAGGACTCTTGCCCCCTTAAACCCTAGGCGCATGGGCCTATGTGGGGCTGGTGCCCTTGGCCCATTAGGCCAAGGCGCACACCCCTACAGCCCATGTGGCCCCCCGGGACAGGTGGACCCACCCGGTGGACCCCCGGGACCCTTCCGGTGGTCCCGGTACAATACCGATAACCCCGAAACTTGTCCCGATGCCCGAAACAGGACTTCCCATATATAAATCTTTACCTCCGGACCATTCCGGAACTCCTCGTGACGTCCGGGATCTCATCCGGGACTCCGAACAACATTCGGGTTACTGCATATACATATCCCTATAACCCTAGCGTAACTGAACCTTAAGTGTGTAGACCCTACGGGTTCGGGAGACATGCAGACATGACCGAGACTCTCTCAGTCAATAACCATCAGCGGGATCTGGATACCCATGATGGCTCCCACATGCTCCTCGATGTTGTCATTGGATGAACCACTATGTCGAGGATTCGATCAAACCCTGTATGCAATTCCCTTTGTCAATCGGTACGTTACTTGCCCGAGACTCGATCGTCGGTATCCCAATACCTTGTTCAGTCTCGTTACCGGCAAGTCACTTTACTCGTACCGTAATGCATGATCCCGTGTCCAACACCTTGGTCACATTGAGCTCAATATGATGATGCATTACCGAGTGGGCCCAGAGATACCTCTCCGTCATACGGAGTGACAAATCCCAGTCTCGATCCGTGTCAACCCAACAGCTACTTTCGGAGATACATGTAATGCACCTTTATAGTCACCCAGTTACGTTGTGACGTTTGGTACACCCAAGGCACTCTTACGGTATCCGGGAGTTACACGATCTCATGGTCGAAGGAAGAGATACTTGACACTTGCAAAGCTCTAGCAAAACGAACTACACGATCTTTTATGCTATGCTTCGGATTGGGTCTTGTCCATCACATCATTCTCCTAATGATGTGATCCCGTTATCAACGACATCCAATGTCCATAGTCAGGAAACCATGACTATCTGTTGATCACAACGAGCTGGTCAACTAGAGGCTTACCAGGGACATTGTGTGGTCTAAGTATTCACACGTGTATTACGATTTCCGGATAATACAGTTATAGCATGAATAAAAGACAATTATCATGAACAATGAAATATAATAATACTTTTATTATTGCCTCTAGGGCATATTTCCAACAGTAGTATCTAATGAAATCTTGTGGACCTTTGGCTGGGTCGGCCCTTTTAACATAAATAGGCCACTACTGGGCCATTCCACATGTCAATGTTTCATTGGCGACTCCTGCCCATTGGATTGATGACACTTATCGCATCACGGAGCTGACACGTGGTTTCGTCAGCGGACGAGAACTTTACACATGGAAAATTGTAAGTGCATCTAGTGCCACCCCTAGTTGGTTTTGGAGTATTGATGACAAACTTGGTTGAGGGACTAATGTGTTTGTGAGAATTGTAGGATAACACAGATTGTAGTCCCATATTGATTTGGTTTACCTACCAGAGATTACCCCTAAAAATGTGTGAAGACATTGAAGACAATGGTTGTCTGTGAAGATATTCACATTGAAGACTATGACAGGAGAAGACATCACATGAAGACTAAAGACATAGTTGTTTTGTAGTTTCCTTTTCTTCTTTGTTGAGTCATAGGAACCACCGTACTGTTAAGCGGGGTCCAAGTGAACAAAGTCAGAGTGACTGATGTGATGGTCAACCAAATCCTATGTCTTCGAGTGAAGACAATGAGAGAAAATCTTATCCAGAGCTGGATAAGTCAGCTTTGCTTGTAGCCCAAGCTAAGCTGCCGCGTGTGTTTGAAATCTGATCGTTGGACACATGTCAGTTCCTTAGTGACCCAGGGTCATTTTGGACAAATCAGGTCGGGTTGCCTCCTGGCTATAAATAGCTCACCCCCTACACCATAAATTGGTGGCTGCCCAGAGTTAGTGCACAGCTTTTGTCATTTGAGAGCAACCCACCTCCAAATCCCTTGAGAGAGAAATCCTTGCGAGGACAAAGCCCAAAACACTCAGAGCCAAAGAGTGTTAGGCATCACTGAAGTATTTCTGTCTGTGTGATCTGAAGACTTATTACACTTGAGGACTGTGAATCCTCCAGCCGGTTAGGCGTCGCATTCTGAGCATCCAAGAGTCATTGTGGATTGCCAATGAACGAAGTCTGTGAAGGTTTGGAAGGCTCCCTTGAAAACTTACCAAAGTGATTGGGCGAGGACTAAGTGCTCTTAGATCAAGGGGAATATGGTGAAGACACGGTCTTCTGAGTTGAATATCAGCCTCCTTAACCAGAAGTACAGTTGTCACAGCAACTGGAACTGGTCCAACAAATCCCTTGTCCTCTCCGAGCAACTGGTTCTATCCTTCCTCTCTCACTTTACTTAAAGTTTGTCTCCATGAAGTCTTTGCCCATTTGCCTGATCTGTTTGACTTCACTGTGTGAATACTGTTTACTGTTTGGCTTCATACTATCTTCCATCTTGATCCATACTACCTAGCTGCTGATAGTCTTCGTGCTTTCACTACATTGCTTACTTGACTATGGCTTGTCTAGTGTAGTCTACCTTCCGCTGCATATCAATAGGTTCATTTCTATTGTTTGTCTTCAAAGCACCCATGTTTTGAAGACATTCATAAAAATCGCCTATTCACCCCCCTCTAGTCGAATACTAGCACTTTCAATTGGTATCAGAGCAAAGTGCTCCCTTGTTCTGTGTGATTCGGGTTAACCACCTGGAGTTTAGCTATGTCGACTGCAAGGATAATCAAGGTCTCCGTTGCGTGCCCTATCTTCGATGGCACTGATTACCCCTACTAGAAGAATAAGATGCGTATGCATCTTGAAGCCATTGACGTCGATCTCTGGTATGTCCTCAAGAACGGCGTTCCCAAGGCCGGTGAAGGTGTTACTCCTGCTGATGTCAAGAAGTTCATCCAACTGGACTCAACTGCCAAGAACATCATCTGTGGTCATCTGACCAAAGGGCAGTATGGTCGTGTGAGTGCTCTGGAAACTGCAAAGCTAGTCTTGGACTGGCTCTCCAAGGTCAACGAAGGCGTCTCAACATAGAGAGATTCAAGGATCAATGTTCTTTGCAATCTCTTCAACTGCTTCAAGAGAAATGACAATGAGAATGTCCAGCTCACATTTGATCGCCTCACTGATATCACAAATGAGCTTCATGCACTCGGCGCCACTGAGATCACCAAGCACGAAATCGTCAAGACACTTCTGAGATCTCTTGACAGCTCATTTCACACCCTGGCCCTGATGATTCAAGAGTGCCCTGACTTCAAGACTCTCGATCCGTCTGACATACTTGAGAGGCTCAACACACATGAGTTCTAGCTATCTGAGAAAAGAGATGTCTATGGTCCCAACTATGGCCGTACTCGCGCTTTGAAGGCAAAGGCTGTCTCCTCATCTGAAGAAGAATCTGAGTGTAGTTCTGGGAATCCTGAAGATATTAGAAAGGAGCTTGCTATGCTTGTGAAGAAGTTCCAGAAATTCGCCAAGAAGAAAGACTTCAGAAAGTCTTCAAGATCCAGCTCAAGAAATGATGAAGCTTCCTCTCGTGATCACAAGAAGAGAACCTGTCACAAGTGCAAGAAACTTGTTCACTACATCTCTGAGTGTCCATAGTGGGACAACGAGACAAAGAAGAAGAAGAAGAAGAAGAAGAAGAAGAAGAAGAAGAAGAAGAAGAAGAAGAAGAAGAAGAAGAAGAGCAAGGAATATGATTCTGATGACAAGAATAAGAAGAGAAATCCTCAAACTCTTCTTCCAAGTCTTCATCAAAGTCTTCATCACACAAGAAGAGCTCATCAAGCAAGGCTCGTGCATTTGTTGGCAAGGAGATGGATTCAGAAGAGGAGTCTGCATCTGAGGAGCCAGAGGTGGAGTCTGAAGAAGAATCTGATTCTGGAGTAGCAAGCCTGGCTCTAGCTTCTGCGTATGTCGCCAAGTCCATCTTCAACACTGAAGACAATGTCCTCGTCACCAACGCTGATGCCAAGGATGAGGATGACTCTGCTCCCACCAATTGCTTCATGGCACGTGGTGCCAAGGTAAAGTCACGCGATGCTTACATTCAAACATCAAGTGAAGATGACTCTGAATGTGAATCTAAACCTAGCTATTAAACACTTGCTAAAATTGCAACTGAACAACAGAATGCTATGGAACATATTCAAAAGCTGTTAGACAAAAGTGATGACCTGTTGGACATAGAAATGACCCGAACTCAGTCCTTAATTGAAGACATTAAAAATCTTCATGTTAAGTACGAGGAACTTGAAAGTCGTCATGAATTTATCTCAACTTCACATGAAAAGCTCTCCTATGATTATCTTCAAAGGAAGCAGGAGCTTGAGAAATTGAGATTGGCTCATGAAGATCTTCAAAAGGAGAACGGGTCACTCCGTGCTCAACAGATCAGTTCCGCTCATGAAGGATTTGAACCACCATTTCTAAAATGTCTTGAGCATGATAATGTTGTCTCTCTTGCTGAATGTTCAACTGCTGCTACTGTTACAATATCTTCAACTGCTAATGTGGTAACTAACCCCTCTGCCGAGGAAATCACTACTATTACTGATGAGAATGCCAGGTTAAAGTCATTGCTTGAGACAGGAATGTACAAAAGTCTCAAGGGGCATCAGACACTATGTGATGTCCTCAAAAAGTAGATTCTGAATCGAAACCCTAGGAAAGAGGGTGTTGGGTTCGAGAGGAAAATGAATGTTGATGGTTCTTACTGGATGCCTGAGTAGTACCCCAAAACCACATGGGTTGCTGCTAAGGAACCTTTGGTGGACCCATCTACCTTATTTGGCTTCACTAGTGCTAATCCAATTATCATTGATGAATCCTTTGATGCAAACTATAAACTGTTCAGGAATCAGAATGGTGAAGTGTTTGCCAGGTATATTGGTACTAACTGCAGGAATGGACCACCTCTTAAGAAGATCTGGGTACCCAAACGTTGTCTCGAAAGTCTTCCCATGAATGTCATCATGACACCACCAGGGAAGAAGACAAATCTCAGACCAAAGGATTCATATGGTCCAAAGGCTTCATACAAACAGAGGACTCACCTGAGCCACCCTAACGCCAATGTTTTGTAGGGAAACCATACTCAGACTTTTGAATATGAGCGTGTTTCGTCAAACCGCTATGTTCATAAGTCTAAGAACTTTTTTCTGCTTATTCTTATGAGTATTATTCACCTCCTGCAAGGCTATTTGCTAGGGCTCCAAAGCCGAAGTTCTCAAATGCTGCACTTAGACTCATTGCTTCTAAGCCACCCTTGAGGATGTCGGTGGTTAAGAAAACTTAACTCTCTTTTGCAGGGAAAGGTCTCCAGCCAGAAATCAAAGGCGTCTGATGCTTATGCTGGGGACCTTAAACATCTTGTGGGACACAAGATTAAATGTCCAAATGGTCTTACTATGTATTTCATCCCGGGATTCCTTGACAACCATCCTATTTATCCTAACCAAGATCTGAACTTTCATGTCCCGCTTGTTCATCAAATGTTTCTTCTTCACAACTCTCTTGGTGAAGCCTATCCCCCAAACTGTACTGTAGGATATGACACCAAAGGCTTCAGAATGGATTATGGATAGTGGCTGCACCAACCACATGAATGGTGACCAAAGTCTTCTGATGGATTCAACCCTACGCCCGTCTGATAAAAGTCACATCACATTTGCTAACACTGGTAAAAGCAAGGTATTGGGTCTTGGTAGAGTTGCAATCTCAAAGGATCAGCACATGGATAAAGTGATGCTTGTTGAATCCCTTGGTTTCAACTTAATGGCTGTGTTAATGCTATGTGATTTGAACATGATTGTGATATTTGGAAAATAGCTTTGCCTTGTCCTTATGGAATCTGACAAATCTCTAGTCTTTGAAGGGTATAGAATAGATGATCTGTATATGGTAGATTTCATAGCAGGACCACAGTTGGCCGTATGTCTTCTAGCAAAAGCTTCAGAGTGCTGGCTCTGGCATCGGAGGCTAGGACATGCGGGTATGAGGAACTTGTACACTCTCGCAAAGAAGAAGCATGTTGTGGGCATCGAGGGCGTCAAGTTCAAGAAGGATCATCTGTGTGGTGCCTGTGAAGCTGGGAAGATGACTAGAGCCAAGCATCCCTCGAAGACAATCATGACGACATCACAACCCTTCGAGCTGCTTCACATGGACTTATTCGGCCCTACTCACTACTCTACTCTTACTACCACTGCTTGTCTGTATGGCTTCGTCATTGTTGATGATTACTCAAGATATACATGGGTGCATATAATTCTCTACAAGACTGAAGTGCAGGATGTCTTCAGATGATTCGCCAGTCGTGCTATGACGAACTATGGCATCAAGATCAAGCACATCAGAAGTGACAACGACCTACAATTCAAGAACACCGGCCTCGGCACTTATCTTGATACACTGGGCATCACTCATGAGTTTTTGGCTCCGTACACACCTCAGCAGAATGGCATCATGGAGTGCAAGAACAAAACCCTCATTGAGATGGCTCGGACGATGCTTGATGAGTACAAGACTCCAAGGAAGTTCTGGTCTGAAGCCATTGATACTGCATGCCATGTCATTAATTGGGTTTATTTTCACAAGCTTCTAAAGAAGACATCATATGAGCTGCTAACTGGTAAGAAGCCAAACGTCAGTTACTTCAGAGTATTTGGTGCTAGGTGCTGGATCAAGGATCCACATCACACTTCAAAATTTGCAATGAAAGCACATGAAGGTTTTATGCTTGGATACGGAAAAGGACTCGCACTCCTATAGAGTCTTCAACCTCTTTCACTATAAAGTGGTTGAAACTGTGGATGTGCGGTTCGATGAGACTAACGGCTCGCAAAGAGAGCACCTACCAAATGTGCTAGATGAAGTCCCACCTAGTGAATCTATCAAGCTCATGGGTACTGGAGAAATCATACCTTCAGAAGCTCAGGCTGAAGACGAACTCATCATTGCACCAAGTCAACCTGAAGACAATGCTCAGCCTGAAGTCAATACTGAAGCTGAAGAGAATGATCTGCGAGGGCAAAATCTTCGTCCAGTTCATCCCCATGTTGCAAATGAAGTACAGATTGAGAGGATAATTGATAGCATCAATGCACCTGGTCCACTCACTCATTCAAGAGCAACACAACTAGAAAATTTCTGTGGGCACTTTGCATTTGTCTCTATATGTGAACCCAAGAAAGTTGCTGAAGCCTTTATGGCACCTGAATGGATTCAACCTATGCAAGAAGAGCTTCATCAGTTCGAGCTGAACAATGTATGGGAACTGGTCAAGCGTCCTGATCCTCGCAAGCACAATATCATTGGCACCAAATGGATCTATCGCAACAAACAAGATGAGCATGGTCAAGTTGTCAGAAACAAGGCTTGTCTAGTTTCTCAAGGCTACACTCAAGTAGAAGGAATTGACTTCGATGAAACATTTGCTCCCGTCGCAAGGCTTGAAGCCATTCGCATACTGCTAGCCTATGCCAACCACCACAACATTCTTCTGTACCAAATGGATGTGAAGAGTGCCTTTCTCAATGGCAAGATTGAAGAAGAAGTGTATGTGGCACAACCACCTGGCTTTGAAGATCCAAAACATCCTGACAAGGTGTACAAACTTAACAAGGCACTATATGGCCTCAAACAAGCTCCTCGCGCTTGGTATGACACACTCAAAGACATCCTGAAGAGCAAAGGCTTCAAACCTGGTTCTCTAGATCCGACACTCTTCACGAAGACATATGACGGTGAACTATTTGTGTGCCAAATCTATGTGGATGACATTATCTTCGGTTGCACTAACAAAAGATACATTGATGAGTTTGGGCACATGATGCAAGAGCAATATCATATGTCCATGATGAGTGAGCTGAAGTTTTTTCCTTGGTCTTCAAATCCATCAGCAGAGGAATGGCATCTTCATATTACAAGAGAAATACCTCAAAGATTGCCTGAAGAAGTTTGGAATGCAAGACTGCAAAGGATACACGACGCCAATGCCAACCAAAAGTCATCTGGGTCCTGACGACAATGGTAAAGAGTTCGATCAAAAGGTATACCGCTCCATGATTGGTTCTCTACTTTACTTATGTGCATCTAGGCCAGATAAAATGCTTAGCGTTTGCATGTGTGCCCGATTCCAAGCAGCACCAAAGGAGTTGCATCACCTAGCGGTGAAGCGAATACTTCAATATTTGGCTTACACCCCAACGATAGGATTATGGTATCCAAAGGGCTCAACGTTTGATCTGATTGGGTATTCTAATGTTGATTATGCTGGTGACAAGGTTGATCACAAGTCCACTTCAGGAACATCTCACTTTCTCGGTCGATCACTTGTCTGTTGGTCTTCAAAGAAGCAGAACTGTGTATCACTCTCCACTGCTGAATCTGAATACATTGCTGCCGGATCATGTTGTGCTCAGCTTCTATGGATGAAGCAAACTCTCAAGGACTATGGCATCAACATGAAGAATGTGCCACTCTTCTGCGACAATGAAAGCGCCATCAAGCTTTCCAAGAATCCAGTTCAGCACTCGAAGACAAAGCACATTCAGATCCGTCATCACTTTCTCAGAGATCATGTCAACAAGGAAGATATTGATATCATTCACGTCAACACAGAAGAGAAATTGGCAGATATATTCACTAAGTCCTTGGATGAGAAAAGGTTTTGCAAGTTGCGGTGTGAGCTAAATATCTTAGAATCCTCAAATATCCTGTAATTGGACACACATCCTAACGCTTATGCATGTTGACGACTTAGATGTGCAACACACAAAGTAACGTATATCTTCAATCAATGAAGACTTACCCTTTGAGTGTGAATACATTAATGTGGAATTTGACTTCAGAGCGCCACGATAATTGTGCGCCGTATCTGGGTCTAATACTTCCTATACGGTGGGTAACGCCACCACCAAATTCTTATTGAAGTGTTTCTCTTGGCGTTATGATTGCATAGTCTTCGCATTTGGTTTGTCTTCGACATTGATTTGTCTTCATGATTTATTTTCACAATGTTGAGTTTGTTCTTGTATATATATTTGTGTTCTGTCCCCTACAGCATTCACTTATATCTATGTCTTCATTCTTGAATCTTTATTGATCTAAGTGAAAGTGATCGGACCCTAACCTATCATGTGCTTCTACGTCAACTCTATCTGTCCAAATCATATGCATTCTATTGAAACCTGTCAATTGTCTTCTCTGAGTCCTTGTCAGCAGAGGACAATCTGACAAACATTTAATTTGTTTTAATGCTGCATCCTTATTGCCTGAAAACCAGAGAAGCCGAAACGACCACCCGACAATCCAGGCGTGCGTGGGGACATGGAACAACTTTCAATGAGTTGCATGCATGCCACGTGTCTCTCAGATGTGAACCCCAGGGGCACCTACGTAACTGCGCTGCGCCGCCCTCCTATTTCTTATAAACATACACCCGAGCGGTCAATATCTGTTCTTCCACCTCGCCACCTCGCACAAACCCTAGCGCCTCCACTAGCTCGCGTCGACGCTGGAGACAAAGTGCTTAGCTGCCACGACTTCTTCGACGTCGTTCTCACGCCGGCCGCGGACCTCGTCCTCTCCGCCGCCGCCGTAGGTGTCTTTCGCCGCCAAGTTAGGGCGCGGGAGATTGAACTGCTCGGCTTCCCTTCCAACCCGTCTAGCAGTTTGTGTGGGGTAATTAAATCTTACTTTTTTACTGCCTTTTAGATCTATCAAATCCGTCCATTTCAACCAAAAGTGGTTTCTTCACTTCCAATTCTAGATTTGTTCTCTTCTGCATCTCATATCATGCCAAGTATATTCACTTATGCTTCATAACTAGTTAGATTCCTCACTTGTACTTATTCATGGATTCGTACAAATCTGGAACCAACTCTCTTCAAATAAATGAATGTCTTCACACTATGAGGTCAATGTCTTCTAAACTGATTTGTCTTCAAAATCTTCTAAGAATGCATATGACCTCTTCCCCTTCCCTCGCATCTCTAATGCTGTCACGGGTACATGTCCGTGGGAGAATCCCCTTGGTTCTCATAGTCTGCATTCATTTGCAGAATACTTACAGTGTCACATTGAATCTCCTGAAGCCAGTTCTTGTCTAACCAGCAGACGGAAGCCATTCACTGTGTTGAAGCCTATCAGCCTGAATATAATGGATTCAAAGAAGTCTGCACGCAAGGGTGGCAGGCAACATCGTGGCAACACTGCACTCGATCTGCCTCTGGATCTATATGAGCAGTACAAGTCAGATCCTGATGAAAACTACAATCAGCACAAGAATAGGATTCAGTGCATTCGAACATATTGGGCTGAGGAATGGTTCAAGTACAGGTTCGTCATGCCTGAATACGCTGAAAAGAATGCCATCAAGCGTCCATGGGGTGACTGCCTCTACCTTGGCTTGGTGCCAAAGAGCAAGGCTGAAGCCATTGAGCAGAGATTCTATCCGTGCATGGTCAGAGGACTGATACGTCTCCGTCGTATCTATAATTTTTGATTGTTCCATGCCAATATTCTTCAACTTTCATATACTTTTGGCAACTTTTTATACTATTTTTTGGACTAACATATTGATCCAGTGCCTAGTGCCAGTTCCTGTCTGTTGCATGTTTTATGTTTCGCAGAAACCCAATATCAAACGGAGTCCAAACGGAATAAAAACGGATGGAGAATTATTTTGGAATATTTGTGATTTTTGGGAAGTAAAATCAACGCGAGACGGTGCCCGAGGACGGCAGGAGATAGGGGGGCGCCCCAGGGAGGTAGGCGCACCCTGGACTCTCCTGGGCCCCCCGTAAGGCGGTTCACGCTCTTCTTTTGCCGCAAGAAAGCTAATTCTATGAGAAAGATCTGGGCGAAAGATTCACCCCAATCGGAGTTACGGATCTCCGGATATTAAAGAAACGGTGAAGGGGTAGAATCCGAGAACGCAGAAACAGAGAGATAGATCCAATCTCGGAGGGGCTCTCGCCCCTCCCACGCCATGGGAGCCAAGGACCAGAGGGGAAACCCTTCTCCCATCTAGGGAGGAGGTCAAGGAAGAAGAAGAAGAAGAAGAAGAAGAAGTGGGGCTCTCCCCCCCCCTTGCTTCCGGTGGCGCCAGAACGCCGCCGGGGGCCATCATCATCACCGCGATCTTCACCAACACCTCCACCATCTTCACCAACATCTCCATCACCTTCCCCCATCTATATCCAGCGGTCCACTCTCCCGCAACCCGATGTACCCTCTACTTGAACATGGTGCTTTATGCTTCATATTATTTTCCAATGATGTGTTGCCATCCTATGATGTCTCAGTAGATTTCCATTGTCCTATCGGTGATTGATGAATTGCTATGATTGGTTTGAGTTGCATGTTTTATTATTGGTGCTGTCCTATGGTGCCCTCCGTGTCGCGCAAGCGTGAGGGATTCCCGTTGTAGGGTGTTGCAATGCGTTCATGATTCGCTTATAGTGGGTTGCGTGAGTGACTGAAACACAAACCCGAGTAAGGGGATTGTTGCGTATGGGATAAAGGGGACTTGATGCTTTAATGCTATGGTTGGGTTTTACCTTAATGAATCTTTAGTAGTTGCGGATGCTTGCTAGAGTTCCAATCATAAGTGCATATGATCCAAGAAGAGAAAGTATGTTAGCTTATGCCTCTCCCTCAAATAGAATTGCAATAGTGATTACCGGTCTAGTAACGTAGTCAATTGCTTAGGGACAATTTCACAACTCCTACCACCACTTTTCCACACTCGCTATATTTACTTTATTTGATTCTTTATCTAAACAACCCCTACTTTTTATTTACGTGTTCTTTATTATCTTGCAAAACTATCCTATCACACCTACAAAGTACTTCTAGTTTCATACTTGTTCTAGGTAAAGCAAATGTCAAGCGTGCGTAGAGTCGTATCAGTGGCCGATAGGACTTGAGAGAATATTTGTTCTACCTTTAGCTCCTCATTGGGTTCGACACTCTTACTTATCGAAAGAGGCTACAACTATCCCGTATACTTGCGGGTCATCAAGACCATTTTCTGGCGCCATTGCCGGGGACTCATAGCGTGGGGTGAATATTCTCGTGTGTGCTTGTTTTCTTTATCACTAAGTGATTTTTATTTTCTATTATAAGTTGTTATCTATCTTTAGTTATGGATATGGAACACGAAATACCAAAAAAATTAGGTGTACTTGCTACTCATGGAGATGGGGAACCTCCTAAAACCCTCGATGCTCATTATGTGAAAGAAATTATGTACTACTTTAATAATCCTGAGAAAACCCCATTCCATTATGTTATGGGAGACACGTTGGATCAACGTGAATACTTTAGGGATTATCGCTTGACACAAAAAGGGAAACTATTATGGGATCAAATTTCTATGTTGTGTTGGTATGCTCGTCAACTATGCGTGATACATGATTATACTTGTTGCTCTAGGATGAAGGCTCCACACCTTCCCTTTTCATGCAAATTCAATGATAATGAAACCTTAGCTTCTTATGCTAATGGTATCTTTGATTACTATGATGTGGAACAAATAGAAGAATTTGTTGCTTTTATGGGTGCTTATGAGGTTGAATCTATGTTTAAAGCGTTTGATGATTTTGATGATTCAGTTTATAGACCAGAAAATCTTGCTATACTTAGATATTGCTATGAAAATTATGAATACAATTACTATATTAATGCATTTATTGAGAAAGTTCCCGCTGTCCAAGAAGAGACTAATATTTTGCAGGAAGCTATGGAAGAAGAATTTGATAAAACTGTGAGCTCATTGGATGAAAAAGATGACAAGGAGAGCGAAGAACAAAAGGAGGAAGAGCGGATTGATCACCCGTGCCCACCTTCTAATGAGAGTAACTCTTCAACTCATACATTGTTTAATTCCCCTTCGTGCTTACCGAAGGATGATTGCTATGATGATTGTTATGATCCCTTGAATTTGTTTGAAATATCCCTTTTTGATGATGCTTGCTATGCTTGTGGCCAAGATGCCAATATGAATTATGCTTATGGAGATGAACTTGCTATAGTTCCTTATGTTAAACATGAAATTGTTGCTATTGCACCCACGCATGATAGTCCTATTATCTTTTTGAATTCTCCCGACTACACTATATCGGAGAAATTTGCGCTTAGTAAGGATTATATTGATGGGTTGACTTTTACCATTGCATATGATGATTTTGATGAATGTAATATGCATGTTCTTGCTGCTCCTACTTGCAATTATTATGAGAGAGGAACTCTATCTCCACCTCTTTATGTTTCCAATATGATAGAATTGCAAGAAACTATTTATACTATGCATTGGCCTTTACTATGTGTGCATGAATTGTTCTTTTATGACATGCCGATGCATAGGAAGAGAGTTAGACTTCGTCACTGCTTGATATATGTTACTTTGTGCTCACTACTAAATTACAAATCATTGTTAATTAAAATTGGCTTTGATATACCTTGGGATCCGGGTGGATTCACTACTTGATCACTAAATGCCTAGCTTAATGGCTTTAAAGAAAGCGCTGCCAGGGAGACAACCCGGAAGTTTTAGAGAGTCATTTATTTCTGTTGAGTGCTTTTATATAGTTTAAAAACAACAAAAATAAAGGGGGAAACCCAAAACTTCTTCAAAAAGGAAAGTGAAAGTGAGAGAGACAATCATTGTTGAAGTGGGAGAGCTCCTTGAACTTTGTTCATGCTCACGGAAACTTTGCGAATCTTGATTACAGAAACTTTTCATCAAAAATAATTATCCCCTTGTACAATTCCATTTTATTATAAAAATAATGTGCTAAGGTTTGCCTTTAGGATGTTTACAATGCTTGTTGGTTTGTATGGTGCAGGACAGAAACTTTGTCTGTAGTGCGCGATTTTACATTTTTAACTGGAATGTCAATTGGTTCTGATTCCTTTTGAACTGTATTTCTGTACAACTTGTTTATTTTCCCTAATTTTGGTAGAAGTTTTGGGGTATCAGAAGTATGGTGGTTGTTCATATTGCTACAGACTGTTCTGTTTTTGACAGATTCTGTTTTTGATGCATAGTTTGCTTGTTTTGATGAATCTATCAATTTATATTAGTGGATTAAGCCATGGAAAAGTTATATTACAGTAGACACAATGCAAAAACAAAATATGAATTGGTTTGCAACAGTACTTAGAGTGGTGATTTGCTTTATTATACTAACGGATCTTATCGAGTTTTCTGTTGAAGTTTTGTGTGGATGAAGTGTCTAAGCGAGGATGTCTCGATACGAGGAAAAGGAAGAGAGGCAAGAGCTCAAGCTTGGGGATGCCCGAGGCACCCAAGTAAATATTCAAGGAGACTCAAGCGTCTAAGCTTGGGGATGCCCCGGAAGGCATCCCCGCTTTCTTCAACAAGTATCGGTATGTTTTCGTATTCGTTTCATTTATGCATTATGTGCAAGTCTTGGAGCGTCTTTTGCATTTAGTTTTCATTTTTCTTTTCTGCACCATGCTGGTATGAGATAGTCCTTGGTTGATTTATAGAATTCTCATTGCACTTCACTTAAATCTTTTGAGTATGGCTTTATAGAATGCTTCATGTGCTTCACTTATATCATTTGAAGTTTGGATTGCCTGTTTCTCTTCACATAGAAAACTCTCTTGCTTCACTTATATCTATTTAGAGATATGACAGGAATTGGTCATTCACTTGGTTAGTCATAAAATCCTACAAAAACTTGTAGATCGCTGAATATGATATGTTTGATTCCTTGCAATAGTTTTGCGATATAAAGGTGGTGATATTAGAGTCATGCTAGTGGGAGGTTGTGGATTGTAGAGACACTTGTGTTGAGGTTTGCAAGTCCCGTAGCATGCACGTATGGTAACCGTTGTGTGACAAATTTTAAGCATGGGGTGTTTCTTTGATTGTCTTCCTTATGAGTGGCGGTCAGGGACGAGCGATGGTCTTTTCCTACCAATCTATCCCCCTAGGGGCATGCGTAGTAGTACTTTGCTTCGAGGGCTAATAAACTTTTGCAATAAGTATATGAGTTCATTATGACTAATGTGAGTCCATGGATTATATGCACTCTCACCCGTCCATCATTGCTAGCCTCTTCGGTAGCGTGCATTGCCCTTTCTCACCTCGAGAGTTGGTGCAAACTTCGCCGGTGCATCCAAACCCCATGATACGATACGCTCTATCACACATAAGCCTCCTTATATCTTCCTCAAAACAGCCATCATACCTACCTATCATGGCATTTCCATAGCCATTCCGAGATATACTGCCATGCAACTTTCATCATCATCATATACATGACTCGAGCATTCGTTGTCATATCGCTTTGCATGATCCTAAGATAGCTAGCCTGATGTTTTCATGGCTTGTCCGTTTTTTGTTGTCATTGCTACTCTAGATCATTGCACATCCCGGTACACCGCCGGAAGCATTCATATAGAGTCATATCTTTGTTCCAGTATCGAGTTGTAAGTAAATAAAAGTGTGATGATCATCATTATAGAACATTGCCCCATAAAAAACAAAACAAAAATAAAGGCCAAAAAGAAAAAAAGAAAGGCCAAAGAAAAAAAGAAAAAAAAGAAAAGAAAAAAAAGAAAAATAAAAAAAGTAAATAAATAAAAAGGGGCATTGTTACTATCTCTTTTTCCACACTTGTGCTTCAAAGTAGCACCATGTTCTTCATGTATTGAGTCTCATATCTTGTGCTTCAAAGTAGCACCATGTTTTTCATATAGTGAGTCTCATAGGTTGTCATCTTCATATACTAGTGGGAATTTTTCATTATAGAACTTGGCTTGTATATTCCTACGATGGGCTTCCTCGAATGCCCTAGGACTTCGTGAGCAAGCAAGTTGGATGCACACCCACTAGTTTTCTTTTGTTGAGCATTCATTTATAGCTCTAGTGCATCCGTTGCATGGCAATCCCTACTCCTCATGTTGACATCAATTGATGGGCATCTCCATAGCCCGTTGATTAGCCGTGTCGATGTGAGACTTTCTCCTTTTTTGTCTTCTCCGCATAAACCCCTCCATCATTATATTCTATTCCACCTATAGTGCTATATCCATGGCTTGCGCTCATGTATTGCATGAGGGTTGAAAAAGCTGAAGCGCGTTAAAAAGTATGAACCAATTGCTCGGCTTGTCATCGGGGTTGTGCATGATGGGGGCATTTTGTGTGACGAAAATGAAGCATGGCCAAACTATATGATTTTGTAGGGATAATCTTGCTTTGGCCTTGTTGTTTTGAAAAGACATGATTGCTTTATTAGTACACTCGAAGTATTATTGTTTTTATGTCAAATGATACACTATTGCTTTGAATCACTCATGTCTTAATATTCATGCCATGATTAGACATATGATCAAGATTATGCTAGGTAGGATTCCACATCAAAAATTATCTTTTTTATCATTTACCTACTCGAGGACGAGCAGGAATTAAGCTTGGGGATGCCGATACGTCTCCGTCGTATCTATAATTTTTGATTGTTCCATGCCAATATTCTTCAACTTTCATATTCTTTTGGCAACTTTTTATACTATTTTTGGGACTAACATATTGATCCAGTGCCCAGTGCCAGTTCCTGTCTGTTGCATGTTTTATGTTTCACAGAAACCCAATATCAAACAAAGTCCAAACGGAATAAAAATGGGCGGAGAATTATTTTGGAATATTTGTGATTTTTGGGAAGTAAAATCAACGCGAGACGATGCCCGAGGGGGCCAGGAGGTAGGGGGCGCGCTTTGGACTCTCCTGGGGCCCCTGTAAGGCGGTTGAGGCTCTTCTTTTGCTGCAAGAAAGCTAATTTTATGAGAAAGATCTGGGCGAAAGATTCACCCCAATCGGAGTTACGGATCTCCGGATATTAAAGAAACGGTGAAGGGGTAGAATCTGAGAACGCAGAAACAGAGAGATAGATCCAATCTCAGAGGGGCTCTCGCTCATCCCACGCCATGGGAGCCAAGGACCAGAGGGGAAACCCTTCTCCCATCTAGGGAGGAGGTCAAGGAAGAAGAAGAAGAAGGGGGGCTCTCTCCCACTTGCTTCCGGTGGCGCCGGAACACCGCCGGGGCAATCATCATCACCGCGATCTTCACCAACACCTCTGCCATCTTCACCAACATCTCCATCACCTTCCCTCATCTATATCCAGCGGTCCACTCTCCCGCAACCTGCTGTACCCTCTACTTGAACATGGTGCTTTATGCTTCATATTATTTTCCAATGATGTGTTGCCATCGTATGATGTCTGAGTAGATTTCCATTGTCCTATCGGTGATTGATGAATTGCTATGATTGGTTTGAGTTGCATGTTTTATTATTGGTGATGTCCTATGGTGCCCTCCGTGTCGCGCAAGCGTGAGGGATTCCCGCTGTAGGGTGTTGCAATGCGTTCATGATTCGCTTATAGTGGGTTGCGTGAGTGACTGAAACACAAACCCGAGTAAGGGGATTGTTGCGTATGGGATAAAGGGGACTTGATGCTTTAATGCTATGGTTGGGTTTTAGCTTAATGAATCTTTAGTAGTTGTGGATGCTTGCTAGAGTTCCAATCATAAGTGCATATGATCCAAGAAGAGAAAGAATGTTAGCTTATGCCTCTCCCTCAAATAGAATTGCAATAGTGATTATCGGTCTAGTAACGTAGTCAATTGCTTAGGGACAATTTCACAACTCCTACCACCACTTTTCCACACTCGCTATATTTACTTTATTTGCTTCTTTATCTAAACAACCCCTACTTTTTATTTACGCTCTCTTTATTATCTTGCAAACTATCCTATCACACCTACAAAGTCTAGTTTCATACTTGTTCTAGGTAAAGCGAACGTCAAGCGTGCGTAGAGTCGTATCAGTGGCCGATAAGACTTGAGAGAATATTTGTTCTACCTTTAGCTCCTCATTGGGTTCGACACTCTTACTTATCGAAAGAGGCTACAACTATCCCGTATACTTGCGGGTCATCAAGGACCACAGCCTGAAGCTGCCGACCCATCTTCACTGTTATGGTGTTGTGACGACAATCTATTCAAGCGCAACTATCATTTTGCTAAAGATTTAGCTTCCAAGAACCACATGGAGTTCGGCCTCAACTTCAACCATGGCCCCTCCGCTCCAAGATATGATGGGACACGTGAAGCTAATGAGAATAGAATTGGCCCCTTCACAAATTTTGATGGGCTTCTGTCTTAGATTGCTGCCCATAGGGCAGCTGTGGAGCAATCTGATGGTGAAGCTGATACTGAAGATGCTCCCTCACCTCCTAAGGAAAAGAAGAAGAAGAAGGCAAAAGCTTCAAAGCCATCTTCTTCACCAAAAGCTTCAACAAGGAAGACTCTAAAGACTGCACCGCTTGAATCCAGTGTGTAGTCTGAAGACTTATCTCGCGTGTCGAAGAGGACCAAGAAGCCATTGCCCAAGAAGGCCACTAGGCAACATCTGAATCTGTTTGCTATTTTGCGCAACGAAGATGAAGCCATTGATCTGTCCAGTGATGAAGATCTTGGTGATGATTGAGGGAGTCCCGGATTAGGGGGTGTCCGGATAGCCGGACTACCATCATCGGCCGAACTATCATCGGCCGAACTATCATCATCGACCAGACTCCAAGACTATGAAGATACAAGATTGAAGACTTCGTCCCATGTCCGGATGGGACTTTCCTTGGCGTGGAAGGCAAGCTTGGCGATACGGATACGTAGATCTCCTACCATTGTAACCGACTCTATGTAACCCTAGCCCTCTCCGGTGTCTATATAAACCGGATGGCTCTAGTCCGTAGGACACAACAACAACCATTACAATCATACCATAGGCTAGCTTCTAGGGTTTAGCCTCCTTGATCTCGTGGTAGATCCACTCTTGTAAACATCCACAATATCAATATCAATCAAGCAGGACGTAGGGTTTTACCTCCATCAAGAGGGCCCGAACCTGGGTAAAACATCGTGTCCCTTGTCTCCTGTTACCATCCGCCTAGACGCACAGTTCGGGACCCCCTACCCGAGATCCGCCGGTTTTGACACCGACATTGGTGCTTTCATTGAGAGTTCCTCTGTGCCGTCACCGATAGGAAGGATGCCTCTTCCCGTCTTCAAGGACGGCATCTTCGCCGATGGAGCCTTGGCCGCCGGCCAAACTATCCGGCTAGGAGGTTTTCTTATGACCGCCTGTCCGGCCACCGCTTCAACGATGACCTCTCGTGTCATCGAGAGCAATCTTCACGTCAACTCGGAATTCGCCGAGCAGTTAGATCCAGCAGAGCTCTCGTCTGTAAACGAACTCTTGGATCGGATCGCCGCCCTGGGAGTCGCTACAGACTACAATCGGATCGGGCTTAAAACCGATCTGAGAGAGATTAACTCTCCCCAGGTTACCCACCACGTCACGGTGGTAGAGGAACATCGCGACGATCCTTCTCCCATATTGAAAACTAGTCGTGTCCGGGCTACCGAACCCTCCATGCCGGATTCCCGCGGAGGAGCGGATTCCGATCAAGCACTGAACATAAAGTCAGGCATCGGACCGGACTCGTTGGACAACGTTCCACTTTCCAAGCTTCCAAATTCGGAAACTTCTCGGCCCTTGAGCCTCGAGATGGGCAGGGTCCCGGACTCAATTAGGCCCGCCCGTCCAGATATATGCGATCTATCTCTAATCCGGCAAGAGCCAGCCGAAACAGTACATCATTACTGGGCCAGATTCCTCCTGGTCATGGACCGGATAAAGGACTGCCGAGAGGAAAACGCAATCTCGATCTTTTGCAACAATTGCACGGACAGGGGAATCTTGAACGCCGTCAGCCATCGTGAAATCACACGTTTCGCCGACTTGGCATCCATAGTGCGAAAGTACTGTGCCATAGAAAGTTTCCGGAAAACCGAAGATAGGTTTTGGGATAATCCGGCCCCGAACATAGCCCCAGTCCGCAACAAAAGGGTGCATTACACTCAGGCACCAAGTACAAGAACCAAAAAACAGAAGCCCCTTAAAGGGAACGGAACCGTACTGGAGGGATGGCTCAGCAAACCCTGTACAATTCACAGTACCAAGGGCGCCACCCCAACACATAGCCTTCGTGCATGTTGGATATTACGGCAGGTGGCCAAAAGTGGCGAGGAGCTTCTAGCCCCGCGAAACCACACCAACAATACCGGTACGGTATCAACAGTCTTCGAGACTTTCGCATCAAACAATATGCGGAAACGAACGATCCACAGCCTTGCCGAAGTCTACCAAGTAGCAACAACAAATCCTTGGAGCGACGCGGCCATCACCTTCAACGCCAGCGACGAACCTAAATTCCGAACAGCCCGAGCACCAGCCGCATTGGTCCTCAGTCCAATAGTGGACGGCTTTCGACTTACCAAGGTACTCATGGATGGCGGCAGCGGATTGAACCTCATTTACGAGGAAACTCTTCAAAAAATGGAAATAGACTGGAGCCGCATTGAGCGAAGCAGCACAACCTTCAGAGGAATAATCCCTAGCCGGGAAGCACGCTGCACCGGAAAAATCACACTCGATGTGGTGTTCGGCTCGCCGGACAATTACAGGTCCGAAGAAATCACGTTCCAAGTGGCCCCGCTCAGCAGCGGATACCACGCTATATTAGGACGAGAGGCGTTCACAATTTTCCAAGCCGTACCCCATTACGGGTACATGAAGCTCAAAATGCCTGGGCCCGGCGGGATAATCACTCTCGTTAGTGATCCGGACATAGCACTCCGCGCCGAAAACAAAACAGCCGCATTAGCCCTGGAGGCACTATCCGAAGCCCTAGCGGCAGAGGAACTCACCGCGCTGCGCGCTACGGTGCACAGAGACGACGTGATACTCGATAAGAGATCCAAGTCCACCTCCTTTAAACCAGCGGACGAAATTATAAAATTCCAGGTCCACCCAACGGACCCGACAAAGACGGCCTCCATCGGGGCACAGTTGAACCCTGATGTAGACGCCGCGCTGCGAGAATTCCTTCGGGAAAATTGGGACATTTTCGCCTGGCATCCTTCAGATATGCCAGGAATCCCTCGCAGGCTGGCAGAGCATAGCCTAAACATCCTAAAAGGGTTCAAGCCAGTCAAACAGGCTCTTCGACGATTTTCCGAACCCAAAAGACAGGCAATGGGAGAAGAACTAGCCAAACTATTGGAAGCCGGATTCATCAGAGACATCAAACATCCGGATTGGCTAGCAAACCTGGTAATGGTACCAAAGAAGGACAGATCCTGGCGCCTATGTGTCGATTTCAAAGACCTAAATAAAGCCTGCCCAAAGGATCCCTTCCCCCTCCCCCGCATCGACCAAATCATCGATGCCACTGCAGGGCACGATTCATTGTGCTTCCTGGACGCATACTCCGGCTATCATCAAATCAAGATGGCAGAAGCGGATCAAGCCGCAACGGCGTTCATTACTCCATATGGACCATTCTGCTTCAACACGATGCCCTTCGGACTTAAAAACGCCGGCGCAACATATCAGCGCATGATTCAGACATGTCTGGCTACCCAGATCGGCAAAACAGTAGAGGCATACGTAGACGACGTAGTCGTCAAAACCAAACACGTCGAAACTCTAGTAGACGACTTGAGGGTCACATTCGACAACCTCCGAGCATATGACATCAAGCTGAATCCGGAAAAATGCGTTTTCGGCGTACCAGCCGGAAAGCTCTTGGGCTTCATTGTATCCGGTAGAGGAATTGAAGCAAATCCGGCCAAAATCCGAGCCCTATCACAGTTGGATATTCCAAAAAACCTCAAACAGATCCAGAAATTGACTGGATGCGTGGCGGCTCTCAGCCGCTTTATCTCCCGCCTAGGAGAAAAGGCATTGCCCCTCTATCGCCTCCTCAGGCACACCGAACACTTCGAGTGGACGGATGCTGCCACTGCCGGACTCGAAGAAATAAAGGCCATATTGGCAACGAATCCGGTCCTGGCTGCGCCCAACCTGGGCGAACCTATGTTGTTATACATCGCGGCAACACATCAAGTAGTAAGCGCGGTGCTCGTCGTAGAACGAGAGACAGAAGGGCATAAATTCCCTCTTCAAAAACCAGTGTACTACGTATCCACTGTTTTAACCCCCTGCAAGTCCCGTTACCCGCACTATCAAAAGATAGCGTATGCGGTGTTCATGGCATCCCGGAAGCTCCGACACTACTTTCAAGAGTGTTCGATAACAGTGGCCTCCGAAGTACCCCTAAATGACATTATAAATAACCGCGACGCAACGGGCAGGATTGCAAAATGGGCCATTGAGCTCTTACCATTCGACATAACTTACAAACCCCGGCGAGCTATAAAGTCGCAAGTTTTGGCTGACTTTGTCGCTGAGTGGACTGAAGCCGAACTCCCTAAAGAGTACGGCGCATACTCCAATTGGATTATGCATTTCGACGGCTCCAAAATGTTGGCCGGATTGGGGGCTGGCATCGTACTAACGTCCCCAACCGGGGACAGAGTCCAATACGTACTTCAGATAATGTACACGGACTCCAACAACGCAGCCGAATACGAGGCCCTCTTACATGGCCTCCGGATGGCAATCTCCATGGGCATCCAACGCCTAGAGGTGCGCGGGGACTCAAACCTCGCAATATCCCAAGTAAATGGAGACTTTGACGCCAAGGATCCAAAAATGGCAGCCTATCGCAACGCCGTCCTTAAAATGTCAGCTCGGTTCGAAGGACTTGAATTCCACCACGTAGCCAGAGATAATAACCAAGCGGCCGACGTATTGGCACGCATCGGCGCAAAACGTGACGCTGTCCCTCCAAATATCTTCCTGGAACGGCTGTTCAAGCCATCCGTACTATGGGAAGAGGAGTCCGGAAATAACAAACCGGAGGCAGCCGCAGAGCAATCTGACATAACCGGCGATCCAGCCGACGAAACAACACCCTCAGCTCACGACATAATGGCAGTAATCGCCCCATGGACAGAGCCGTTCCTAGCCTACTTGCTTAGGCAGGAACTCCCCGAAGACCATAATGAGGCCCGCTGCGTAGTCCGGCGATCTAAAGCCTACAAGGTCCATGAGGGAGAACTCTATAAGAAAAGCACAACCGGAGTCCTTCAAAGGTGTATCTCCGAAGAGGAAGGGCGAGACCTTCTGGCTGAAATTCACGCCGGACTAGGCGGACACCACGCCGCAGCCCGGGCCCTTGTAGGAAAGGCATTCCGTACAGGATTTTATTGGCCGACGGCCCGGGCAGATGCTCAGGACTTAGTCCAAAGATGCGTCGGTTGTCAGCTCTTTGCTAATCAGAGCCACATGCCACCCACCGCCCTCAAAACTATACCCATTACCTGGCCGTTCGCGGTCTGGGGGCTTGACATGGTTGGACCACTTAAAGGGGGAACCCACAAGCAAAGGTACCTATTGGTCATGGTGGATAAATTCACCAAATGGATAGAGGCCAAGCCAGTTAAAACGGCAGAGTCCGGACCAGTGATAGACTTTATATCCGGGGTAGTACACCGTTATGGTGTCCCCCACAGCATCATCACCGATAACGGCACGAACTTCACGGCCGATGAGGTTAAATCATGGTGCAAAAATATGGGCATCAAGCTCGATTACGCTTCAGTCTATCATCCTCAAACCAACGGTCAAGTGGAACGAGCAAATGGTCTAATAATGAGCGGCATCAAACCCAGACTAGTGCGGTCCCTTACGAAATCTGACACGCACTGGGTAGAGGAGCTCGACTCCGTACTCTGGGGGCTGCGGACAACGCCTAACCGTACTACCGGATTCACACCATTTTTATGGTATACGGCGCAGAAGCAGTTTTGCCCTGCGACATAATTCATGACTCACCTCGAGTGCGCATGTACGAAGAAAGAGAAGCCGAGTTGGATCGGCAGGACAGCTTGGACGCATTGGAGGAAGAACGCGACGTCGCCAAGGCTCGTTCCGCATTCTATCAGCAGCAGGCTCGAAGATACCAAAGCAGAGAAGTACGGGCCAAGACTTACAACGTTGGCGAACTGGTTCTACGCCTGCCGGACAAGAAAAAGGACAAGCTCAAGCCCAAATGGGAAGGCCCCTTCATCATCGATAAAGTCTTGACCGGCGGAGCGTACCGTCTACGAAATACGTCGGATAACCGACTCGAGCCGAACCCATGGAACGCAGCCCGCCTCCGAAGATTCTATGCCTAGCGCCGGACTAAGAGTTCGTCCCTTTCCCCCCGTCCAAATTTTTTTTACTTCAGCTGCCTTTTGTTTATCTTTTTCTTCTCAACCCTATTCATCAAAGCCTTAAAAGGCCTACTTGCGCATCGTTCGCGCGCAATTGATGTGCTATCCGCACTCATTATACCTGGGGGCTTCTTTACCAGAAGCTTAATTATAAGGGCTTCATGCCCAGCACATGTGTCAAGCCTCCACATGTACCTTTTATTCACCATTATATGCATCGATATGACTTAAGTTTTGGCCAAGCTGGGTTGCCTGGCTCCTGTGCTTACCCCTACGTTCCCGATTGTTCGGCTAGGAGGTAAAGGGAGCACCTCTGCGATTGTTACTGCCGGGTCAGCCGGATGTGTACCTCAGACTGGGTGAAGCCGAAAGCTAGCGTTCTTAAGGGAATATTCGGTCGGTGACTTAAAAGATGATTTTTTATCCACTTATTTATCTGCCCCCAGATGTTTTTCTGCTTTTTTCGCAGTCCGGACATGCACTTTAGGGCATGCCACCCCCAGAGGAAAGGAACCCTTAACGGAACTATTCTCCCTGGAAGATGTTTCTTACTACCCATGTAATATGACCCCTACGCCTGGTCTCCATGCATACCCCGGTTGTTTCATAACCGAGAAGGTATTCGGACACACTCCGGACTCTAGGGTCCCGAGGTCGAAGCGAAAAGGTCGGCAAAGACAAACGATCTACAATCCGGCTAGAAGGCATTTTATATGTCATTTTATAATACATTGTCAAATCGACTGATTGTATTCTTCCTCAATCCCGTCTAACAGGTTGTCTAATTTACAGTCCTGTTGGGAAAATTTAGCGGCCAACTCTACTTGGCCGTATACTAAACTCACAGGGATCTCCTTCCCATCGGGCCCCACAGGTCCGACTTCGGCCATGTGGTTGGGATCCGCCTTCTTGTACCGCGTCTTTACCATGGCCCAGGCCTCCCTGGCACCTTGGCGGCAGGCCGAAATCTTCCATAAATGGAAGCGCTGCCGCACTCCCTGAAGCTTCTCCGCAAGCTCCCCAAGACCCTCGGGTAAGGAGAAGGCTGGCCATAAAGCCTGGATGACGCCGCTCATTGCCTGCCGAACTCGTTCGATCAGTTGCAACAATTCGGGAAGTTGATCACCCGTTGATACGGGCATCTCCTCCGCAGGGCGACCTGTGAGCATACCTGCAGACATATTCTGTCAAATTGACTTCCTCGCCGAACTCTTCTTTTCAAAGGAGTTCGCTCAAGCACTTACTATAGATGCCGCGACGAAGCCGCTGATTCTCCTTAACGGAGCCCGACAGCTCGGCCCGAACGCCTTTCAGCTCTTCTCCAAGCTGGGCATGGGCATCCTGGAGCTTGTTCCTTTCATGCTGCACCTTATGCAGCACCCTCTCGCCGGCCTTTAGTTGGCGCAGAAGTTCTTGCCTGTCCGGATCTTGTCCGGCAGCACCTGCAACGTCATTTTTTAGACTTGCGCAAAGGCCAAACGCTACTTATCTTTCTAAAATAATGCGTTACCAGGAGAGGTCCCTGTGTTTCCTCCTGCACCAGAGAGTGCGGCCTCAAGTTGGGCCTTGCACTCTTGCAGCTCCTGAGACAGTTGGGTATTCTTCTCGGTAAGATCCTACGTTTCATATGATCCTTAAATCAGTTAATATAACTACTTTAAGTCTCGGGGGCTACTGGCATATACAACTATTAAATTCTCTTACCCGTATGTCTTTTACATACTGCTCTGTGGCTCTGGTAAAACCATCTTGAGCAGCACGAAGGTGCGCGTCCCCCGCGTTAAAGGCATTCAACGCCTCGGGGGAGAAGCACGCGTCACGAAATACTGTCCGGCGGCGCCTGTGATTCATGGCACTCTCCACCTCAGACTTGGTGGCGGACAGTCTGTCGGCATCCTCCGTTGGAGGAACGTCCGGCTCGCGCCTTGCGCTCGCCTCCCCCTCCAGACCAGGTGCTGGAGCCTGGCTGGTAGAGGTTGGATTGGCAACCTCCACGCCCGCAGTCCGGCGGGCGCTTTTTTCCCTACAAAAGTCATGAGCACTCAAACGCTTCCTAGGAACGTTGCTCTAAATAATGAATTGTGAGCTACACCTTTGCGGCGACGTTTTAGTCCACGCTGCGCTCCTCTTCCGCCTACTGGTCTGGACTGGCCTTTGTTGGTCAGCCACCGTGGGCTCGGCTTCTCGCCCTAGGGGCGCCTCCTGCACAGCGCCATCATATACGGTGGTCAGAAATAAGCAAGGAAGGAATGGCGGTGTCAGGACTTCTGTCGCAATCACCTGGGAAGCCGGATATAGTCCGGGATAGTCGGCCGTGATGGCGACTAAAGCATTGTCCATGCTAAGCTGGTGGAACACCCCGTCGATTAGCTCCACCTTTATGTCCGGATCCTCTTCGGAGGCCGGATCCCGGGATCTCTCTGGATCCTCGGGTTGCGGAGTTGGACTTAGCATGTCCTCCACGATCTGGCGCAGTTCCTGCGTCGAAAGAAGAACACAATATAAGAAACTTAAGTTTCAAAAAGCATGGGTCGGGCACGCAGAGTGTTCGCTTACCCAAGGCCGGGGATTATTCATGGAGAACCCATTTAATGGGTTCATCCGAAGGAAATCCTCCTTCTCCCCCTTATACAGGCCGGACAGGATCGTCACCCGGCCTTCGACCGAATCCGGCCCTTTGTGGCCATGACGGGTGGCATCGTCCTCCCCGTTGAAATGCCACATGGGGTGGCCCCTGTATTGTAGTGGCTACACCCCCCGCATAATGCATGTTGCCATGACTCCAATCATGGTCAACCCGGAATGGGCCAATAACCTTATTCGGCCCATCAAATAATGGACGCTCTTGTCTTCCTCCAGCTGGGGGCTCCGCGGACGCCAACTAAGGCGTTTCTTCAGAGGAGCATTGCTGAACTCCGGGAGGCCGATCTGAACAGGGTCCGGCAGCAGAGCGTCTTCTATATAAAACCATCCCGAAGGCCAGTCTTCGGACGCCTTCTTAGGGGTTCCGGATGGATATCCGGTCCCAGCAATGCGCCATATTTCGGTGCCGCCCACTTGATATATGGACCCCTCGTGAGAGCGGGGTACAAGGCAGAACAACCTCTTCCACAGCGTGAAATGGGGCTCGACGCCCAGGAATAGCTCGCAAAGAGCTATGTAACCCGCAATATGCAGGATTGAGGCGGGCGTGAGGTGATGAAGCTGGAGTCCGTAGAACTCCAGGAGCCCGCGGAGGAATGGATGTACAGGAAATCCGATCCCCCTTATCAGATAGGGGACGAAGCATACCCGCTCCCCTTTGTTGGGACTTGGGGTAACCTCCGCTTGCTTCCCACCTTTGTAGGTGGCCAGCCCGGCTCGAACCGGAACCATAGAGGCCGGAGGGAGATATCCCCCCGCTTGGAGCTTCACCAGCTCGTTGTGCGGAACAGAGCATCTCCTCCAATCTCCTGGCAAAGGGCTGGGAGCGCGAGAAGAGGAGCCGCGTTGACGGTCCATGATGGAATGGATTCTTGGTCGAAAGCGCTCCGATGAGTATTTGCGGGAGGAAGATGGTGATTTGGATCTGGATTCTTGCCTCCCTTATAGGCAGATTATTCGCACAACTAGGGGGTAAAACATAAAAGACACCCTGGCTTTTCACATTCGCGCGACGCGTGGAAGAAGGCCATTATTGGGCGTGGAAGCCAAGACGCGCAACATTTATGAGGAAGCCGGACACTGTTCGGCAGGTACGTAGAACTTGAAGGAGAACCCGCCTTGCAACGCCGAAGACTACACACATGCTGGACTTATCGTCATTGAAGCCTGGTTCGGGGGCTACTGAGGGAGTCCCGAATTAGGGGGTGTCCGGATAGCCGGACTACCATCATCGGCCGAACTATCATCGGCCGGACTATCATCATCGACCGGACTCCAAGACTATGAAGATACAAGATTGAAGACTTCGTCTTCAATGACGATAAGGGGGAGTCCCGAATTAGGGGGAGTCCCGAATTAGGGGGTGTCCGGATAGCCGGACTACCATCATCGGCCGGACTATCATCATCGACCGGACTCCAAGACTATGAAGATACAAGATTGAAGACTTCGTCCCGTGTCCGTATGGGACTTTCCTTGGCGTGAAAGGCAAGCTTGGCGATACGGATACGTAGATCTCCTACCATTGTAACCGACTCTATGTAACCCTAGCCCTCTCCGGTGTCTACATAAATCGGATGGCTCTAGTCCGTAGGACACAACAACAACCATTACAATCATACCATAGGCTAGCTTCTAGGGTTTAGCCTCCTTGATCTCGTGGTAGATCCACTCTTGTAAACATCCACAATATCAATATCAATCAAGCAGGACGTAGGGTTTTACCTCCATCAAGAGGGCCCGAACCTGGGTAAAACATCGTGTCCCTTGTCTCCTGTTACCATCCGCCTAGACGCACAGTTCGGGACCCCCTACCCGAGATCTGCCGGTTTTGACACCGACAATGATGCTCTGGAAAGGCTTATCAAGAGCAAGCAGATCTGCCCATTTTTGATGCTGATATTCTCAATAACTTCATCGATGACTGGTTCAACAACCAGGACATCGGTATTGATGATCTACAGCTCCCTGTGGACATCAGCGTCACCTTCCATGGAGCCATTGCTGGTGAATTGGCCTTGGCTCAGAAGATTGTTGAGCTGAAAAACAAAATTGATTATGAGAAGGCTCACTTCAAGAAGAACATGGCCAAGCTCAGTGTGGCAGATGTTCAAATCTTCAAGAAGATGTTGCATGACCTCAAGGAGGAGTTCCACAAGAAGCGCACTAAAGCTAAAGGCTCACGCGAGCACATGAAGTACCTCGTTGAGAAATGCGTTCAAGCCCACAATGAAGTTGAGAAGCGAAAAGCTCTTGGGCGACCTAGCATCGATCCCAGGATGGCTGCCAAGAAGAAGAAGCCTGCTGAGACCCAAACTGCACCAAGGCAGGAAGAACCTCGCATTGTCTCCACTGCCAGCATGACAGGCTCGAAACCTAAGGTCCCCTCAGCAGCTTCAGAGCTGAAGAAAACAAGGGCAGTTGAAGCCAAAGCCAAGAAACACAAGCACAAGGATGTATCTAACGATGCTCCTTCCAAGAAGAAGCTGGAGACTTAGGGAACTAAGTCTTCAAGAAAAGAGCGTGTTGCGGCCTCTGAGCCACTCATTGTTGAACCCATCTCAGTTGCTCCTCCTGCCGCCACAAATCAAGAACGACGAGTTGTGCTCCACCAGCCTGCTTCCATAGAGGCTCATGAAGAAGAAGAGCAAGTTCCAGTTGTTGACCCCAACGCAGCTGAAGACACTGGTCATGAAGACAATGTTTTTGATGATGAAGTCCTTCCTCAACTTGAGCATCAGTTGGTATCATCGCCTGCTCCAACGAGCAGCGAATACATCAGCATTGGTCGTCCATTGACGCCAATTGCTCAAGATGATTCATGGGCTGAGCGCCCGCAAGAAGAAACCCCAGTTCATGATGAAACACCCCGCACTCCACCAGTGCAAGTCACCAACCCAGTGGTGAATGATGACAACTACATGGAGACCACTCCATCGCCAAAGGCGTCGCCCATTTTCCAATGGCTTCGTAAAGGTCTCAGGCCATCGGTCTTCATGTCAACCATCTCAGAAGAAGATTCACAACAATCCAGTTCAGTGGCACGTCAAGTGTTCCCTGAAGAGAATCCTTCCGCGACGGTTCCAGAGTCTGAAGCCAAAGCTGCTGAAGATATTCCGGCTGCATCAGTCGATGAAAGAAGAAAGAGAAAGAAGAGAAGAGAGAGTTGCCACACCCCCTGCCCCAGATCAGGTCATTCTCGAGGAGAATGTGATTGTGCAAGACCCTCCGGTCGTTGACCATATGGAGGTTGAGAACAATGAGGCTGCCACAAACACTGCTGAAGCCAATGACCCTGTCCTAGCTGAAGATCATGTGGATCCTAAAGCTAATGTTGTGCCTGAAACAAATGTAAATCCTGAAGCTTCTGTGACGCTGATCCCCACTGATGACGTTGTTCCTCCCCCAAGGCCTCACACTATGGAAATGGCTTACAAGCGTGATATGGAGTTGGTCACTATTCGCTGGCCAATCCTGGTTCCACCCACTGATCCCGGCCTGCAATATGATTACCATGTGCAGCAATGACCACAAGTACATAAGCCTAAGCCCAGGCTACCAAGGCTTCCCCGTGCTGCTACAGCACTAGGATCTTTCAGTGTCAATAGCTTCAGAGCACACAACACCTTCTTTGACAGTGACAAGAATCCATACTCAAAGCCAAAGATCCCTTCGGATCGCTTCTAGAGCCATCAACAGCACAGCTATTACTCCTGCATCCTCTACAATCAAGAGAGAATATTTCCTCACATGCGCCTTGATTTTGAAGCTATGGCTGGGCTCCCCTGTCTTGAAGAAGCTCTGGACTGCTTTCGGGATGTTGGCCTTCTGGAATTTGTCACAGCCAAAGAGCACTAGAATGAAGAGTTGCTGCTGCAGTTCCATGCTACTCTTCATATTCGTGGCTACAATCGGGATCCGAAGACATGGATCCTCGAGTGAATGACAGGTGATGTGCACCATGAAGCTAAAGCTCAAGACATCATCGAGCTTACCTCCCTGCCCACTCCAGGTAAATTGTATGAGCATGGTTGTCAACGTCACAGAGAAGGACTGTAGAGCATTTTTCAAAGGCCTGAACCCAACATGAGTCAGATGCTCAGCATGATGAAGCCATTGCCTCAAGATGCAGAATATCCCAAGGAATTCTTTGTCCAGGACCTAGAGTACTTACCCCATACAGTCTATCATATACTGAGGTGTACTCTATGGCCAATCAAAGGACATTCTTCTGAAGCCAAACTTGAAGGAACTATGAAGACTTTGGTATTCTATATTGTCAATGGCATCAGATTCAACTCCCGGGATTTCTTCATTAGACAACTTGCTGCCTCTAGGATTGATCTGTTTGGCCTGAAGTTTTATACTCCATGGGCAATGCGCCTAATCAAACTTCATTCTACTGTCAACTATCAGCCTTCAGCACACAACCATCTTGTCTTTCTGCCTGAGGTTGATTTATTAGTTGAAGCCATCTACCCCGAGCCTGCCAAAGAGCCAAATATATCTTCACAATGCTGATCATCAAAGCTTCACGCAGCCCATGGAAGGAGTTCATGTTCCAAATGTTGTTATTCCTGCTTAGCCTCTGGCTGGCAATGTGCGTCTGCCTCATCGAACAAATACCGAAGCCACTTCCGGTACAATTGTCCAAAGGCCTCGGAAGTGTTCTCGTGTACTCAATGACCGAGAGCTGCCTGTGGCATTACATCAGAAGCAGGACAAGCACCACGACTGGCTGAAGCATCAGATGCATAGTCTCCTGGTGGATCTCAATCACACTCGCAATCTGGCCACCAAGACCTCATTTGTTGCCCATGAGAATGCGCGGCGGCCCTGGAAGAGCCTCACTCTGCTGTGTTCTAAAGATGGTCTTCGAGCAGATGGCTTCACCGAAAGCTTCAAGTTTGACTCCAGGCCTCCACAAATGCAAGCTGGCGCCCTACTCCCTCACTTGAAGATTATGAGTATTCATCTTCGGCTGCAACTGTTGTTGCAAATGTCGTCGATGAAGAAGACGACGCCACTTCACCGACCATGGCTACACTGCATCTCAACTCTGCACCAGGCCCCTCTGCACCACCAAACTCCAACATCGACCCTGCTCCACCATCTGCTCCTTCTGGGAACGAGTAGATGCTCTATGTCTTCAAACCTTTTAGGTCATTACTGACAAAAGGGGGAGAAGCATATGAGTTGATAGTCTTCAAGCGGATCCTTATGGGTGGTTGCATTATTTTGCCAAGTTTTTACAACTCTTATCTTTTGATACATTTGGTTCTTTGAGTTGTAACACTTAAACTCAATGGTCGTCTGCAACTTTTTCTGCTACTCTGTGTTGCGATGATAAATTCCGCATGAAGTCAATCTGCAGACGTCCATTTTCCATTATGCATATCATTATCTTCATTATCTTTCTATATGCATAATGTATTGTCTTCACACCTTGAATATGGCCTCCACAAAGAAAAACCTGCCATGTGCATTTGCATTCAAAAGCAAATCATTTATATGCACATCTTCAGGGGGAGCCTCATCATATGTATGAAGACAATACTCACAACACTAAACTTTCACATACTTTTATTCCCGTTGAAAACTTCAACCAGTTTGTCATCAATCACCAAAAAGTGGGAGATTGTAAGTGCATCTAGTGCCACCCCTAGCTGGTTTTGGAGTATTAACAACAAACTTGGTTGAGGGACTAATGTGTTTGTGAGAATTGCAGGATAACACAGATTGTAGTCCCATATTGATTCGGTTTACCTACCAGAGATGACCCCTAAAAATGTGTGAAGATATTGAAGACAATGGTGGTATGTGAAGATATTCACATTGAAGACTATGACAGGAGAAGACTTCACATGAAGACTATGGAGTGCGAAGACATAGTTGTTTCATAGTTTCCTTTTCTTCTTTGTTGAGTCATAGGAACCACAATATTGTTAAGTGGGGTCCAAGTGAACAAAGTCAGAGTGACTGATGTGATGCTCAACCAAATCCTATGTCTTTGAGCGAAGACAATGAGAGAAAATCTTATCCAGAGTTGGATGAGTCGGCTTTGCTTGTAGCCCAAGCTAAGCTGCCGCATGTGTTTGAAATCTGACCGTTGGACACATGTCAGTTCCTTAGTGACCCAGGGTAATTTTGGACAAATCAGGTCAGGTTGCCTCCTGGCTATAAATAGCCCACCCCCTACACCATAAATTGGTGGCTGCTCAGAGTTAGTGCACGGCTTTTGTCGTTTGAGAGCAACCCACCTCTGATGCCCTTGAGAGAGAAATCCTTGCGAGGATAAAGCCCAAAACACCCAAAGCCAAAGAGTGTTAGGCATCACTAAAGTCTTTCTGTCCGCGTGATCTGAAGAATTATTACACTTCCGGACTTTGAATCCTCCAGCCGGTTAGGCGTCGCGTTCTAAGCATCCAAGAGTCGTTATGGATTGCCAATGAACAAAGTATGTGAGGGTTTGGAAGTCTCCCTTGAAGACTTACCAGAGTGATTGGGCGAGGACTAAGTGTTCTTAGATCAAGGGGAATAAGGTCAATACATGGTCTTCTGAGTTGAATCTCAACCTCCCTAACCAGACGTACAGTTGTCACAACAACTGGAACTGGTCCAACAAATCCCTTGTCCTCTTCGAGCAACTGGTTCTATCCTTCCTCTCTCACTTTACTTACAGTTTGTCTTCGTGAAGTCTTTGCCCATTTGCCTGATCTATTTGACTTCACTGTGTGGAGACTGTTTACTGTTTGGCTTCATACTATCTTCCATCCTGATCCATACTACCTAGCTATTGATAGTCTTCATGCTTTCACTACATTGCTTACTTGACTATGGCTTGTCTAGTGTAGTCTACCTTCCGCTGCATATCAATAGGTTCATTTCTATTGTTTGTCTTCAAAGCACCCATGTTTTGAAGACATCCATAAAAATCGCCTATTCACCCCCTCCCCCTCTAGTCGAATACTAGCACTTTCAAAAATCACCATTGGTCCGGGCTTTAATGGGTTATCGGATGCAAACTGGAAACCAATAGTTTAACGGTGACTCGTTACGGTGGATACCATGTGTCAGTTACCCTTGATGAAACACTTCCATGATGCGCAATTTATCGTCATGGAAGTGGACACTTCTGTGATGATAATTTCAGTATTGTCATGGAACACTACGACGACAATACATGCATGGATATCTTGATTCTGTCATAAAATCATCATGGGTGTACATGCATGAAAGGAAACATGACCTACAATGACAAACACGTATCATCATGGACGTATTTTTTGTAGTGGTGCATCGTATCCTATGACTCTCTTTTGTGACAACACTAGCGCCATTGCCATTGCCAATGAGCCAAGGTTTCATAAGAAGACCAAGCACATCAAACGCCGCTTCAACTCCATTTGTAATTACATTAAGGATGGAGACATAGATATTTACAAAGTACATATGGATATGAATGTCGTAGACCCGTTGACTAAACCTCTTCCATGAGCAAAACATAATCAACACCAGAACTCTATGAGTGTTAGATTCACTATGATGTAAACTAGATTACTGACTCTAGTGCAAGTGGGAGACTGTTAGAAATATGCCCTAGAAGCAATAATAAATTGGTCAATATCATATTTCCTTGTTCATGATAAATGTTAATTATTCATGCTAGAATTGTATTGACCGGAAACTTAAATATATGTGTGAATACATAAACAATACTGTGTCCCTAATAGGTCTCTACTATACTAGCTCGTTGATCAAAGATGGTTAAGGTTTCCTAACCATAGACATGAGTTGTCATTTGATAATGAGATCACATCATTAGGAGAATGATGTGATGTTCAGACCCAACTGTATGCTTAGCATCAGATTGTATCACTTAGTTATTATCTACAACTTTCTTCATGTCAAGTATATGTCCCTTAGACCATGAGATCATGTCACTCCCGGATACCGGAGGAATACCTTGTGTGTTGTCAAACGTCACTTCATAACTGGGTGATCATAAAGGTGCTCTACAGCTATCTCCGAAGGTGTTTGTTGGGTTGCATGGATCGAGACTGAGATTTGTCACTCTGTGTGACAGAGAGATATCTTTGGGTCATCTCAGTAATACAACATCGCGAGAAGATTCACGTGAATACCGATTTTACTCACGAGATCTTGTATTATGAAACGAGTAAAGATACTTGCCGGTAACGAGATTGAACTAGGTATGTAGATACCAGCGATCGAATATCGGGCAAGTAACATATCGCTAGACAAAGAGGATTGTATAAGGGATTGTCTGAATCCCCGACATTGTGGGTTCAACCGATAAAAATCTTTGTGGAATATTTAGGAATCAATATGGGCATCCAGGTCCCGCTATTGGTTATTGACCAGAGAAGTGTCTCGGTCATGTCTACATTATTCCTGAACCCGTAGGGTCGCATGCTTAATGTTCGGTAGCCCTAGGATAATGTTGAGAAGTTAATAGTGGAAAGTACATGTAGCGACCACGATCCGAATGGTCTGAAGTCTCTGTGCATCAGTGTCATCCCTGGATCGATAATGCTGACACACACAGTACTCGAGGAATTATAACAGAGTTCAATCACACACTTATTATATTGAGTCTTCATAAAGAGTATGATTACACAAAAATATCATGGCTGAAGGCCATCTAAACTAAATAACTTCGGAAGCTTCGAAGGTAAATGAGTCCATCAACTCCAACGGCATAACTAAGTGCAAAACAACGACCTATCGCACCTTATTCGTCATCCGAGTAGTCTGCAACATGAGATGTTGCAGCCATGTAGGTCAACACATTGAATATGCTGGCAGAGTTACACTGTAAAGCAATGAAATGCAAGAACTATATCTACATGCAATATTTGCCTGGTGGAGGCTGTAAGTCTATGATTTTGCATAAAGCTAGTTTTTTCCTACAATAAAGGAATATATTTATTTAACTACTCCCAAGTTGCCCAATATTTGAGAAGGTAACCCCAACTAAAATCCCAATAAAAAGTATCATCATTAACCCAACAAATTCATTAAGTAAAGTGATGAGATCACATCAATAATTCAAGTACCAGATACTCAAGATGTCCATAACCGGGGACATGGCTAACCATGATTAGTTTATACACTCTGTAGAGGTTTGCACACTTTTCCCCACAAGACTCGACCGCATCCATGATCGGATGATCGAGACATAGTCTTTCTGAAGCACTTACTCTCTACTCCGGGTGGACCGGTACACCTACTTTCCCCTACATCTGCTAGTCCACTTCTTCAAGAGCTCACGCAACTTACTCAACTATGCCAGAGCCCATAGTGGCTTGTGGCTGCACATGAAAGTTTCTAGCATGAATAATCTTATGATCCCTTTGAGCCTGGGTGGCAAACCGTAGGAAAAATCACACTGGTACTCCGGGAATTCCTAAAATAGGCAACACTGGATTCACCAGGTGCCTCAACCAATCCACCAAGATGTATATTAAAGTGGCCACCTTATTGTTATCCATGATTAATAACTCTAAAACTTCCATGCGTGAATCACGATCCAATCCCTGTCTACGAGCATGGCTAAGCAATAAATAAGCATAACGTACATTCCCAGGGTGATCAAAAGGTATTAGGTTCCTACCTCATGCACTACAACCAAACAACATGTTCCCAATCCTACTCATGCAAATATTTGAGGGGTAAATACTAATGCATAGTAAAAACTGGGTATAAAAGAGTATGATCAAAGTGTAACTTGCCTTACTGACGATCTGCAAACTCTAGAGATTCGTAGTAACAAGCTTCGCACTCCGGGTAATCTAGCATAGACAAATAGTAGCATACATAAGCAATCACTCAAATGAAACAACAAGAAAACTGAGAAAATATCCAAATCAAACACGAAACAAGCAAACGGCTTAAACTAGAAAAAGTCAAACCAACAGCATTATTATCATGTGAATTAGATCTTAACAGTAGGTACAAGTGATTAGCTACGGTTTGCAAAATGAAACAACCCAAACGGAGAAACGAAACTCAAAATACGAACGAAACAAGATCGTTTACTAATCTGAACTAAACTCAAATTTTACAGTACCAAAATCATGTTCAATTTGGTTAACTAGAAATAACATAACGGTACGAAGATTTAGGCGCTGGTTTCATCTAATTTGGATAAACGAGTAAAAAGTTATGCTAGTTTTAAGATCAGGGGCTAAAGCGTGAGAAAACTATTAGCGGATAGGTCCCTGGTAGAAAATAAACTAAAAAGAAAAATACTACGGCGCAAACGTTCGCTAACAGAACTAATCCGACGAAAAGTGTTTGTTAAAACGAGCGAACGTTCGTTAAATTAGAAAACCTAAAATATAAACCGATCTAATCTACCGAACTGAAATAAACCGGAGAAACCAAAAATAAACCAAACGGTTTATTACCGTTAGCCGAGGTCGGTTCAATGGCGAGATCCGGCGACGACGGCGGCTTCCAGCGACGGCGGCGGTGGGCGGTGGCATCGGGAGGCAGCGCGGGGCGGCGGCGCGGGCTGCGGCGGCGGCGGCGCTGCTGCTGCGGCTACGGTGGTGAGGCGAGGCGGGGTGGCGAGAGGCGGCAGCGCGGCATGGCTTATAAAGGGCCTCGGGGGGTGCCTTGGGCGAGGGGGAAGCCATGGGAGTCTGAGCCGGAATCCCTGTCGATGACGGCTACGAGCGGTACTCCTCCCGCTCGGAGGAGGCGACGGCGCGGCGGTTGGGCCGCTGGGCCGACTGGGCTTAGGTCCAGTCGATCCAAAACTTAAAAAAAAACAACTTCGCCGCGAAGGAAAAAATCCTAAATAAATATAAAGAAAATTCTAAAAATTCGAGAAACAATTTTCACCGTCCAAACCTAATATTTAGGACAAGATGAACATTTTTCTTGACTGATATGCAATTTTCAAAAATGCATTATTTCTCTAATTCAAATAAAATAGCAAATAAAATACCAAATAAATAAATAATTTGATTTTAAAATTCTTTCTCCAATATTTCTCTTAGGTTGAAGAAGTCATATTATCTTCTCTCATTTATTTTTAATATTGGAAATAATTGGAGAGAAAATAATAAAATCAAATTGATCCTTTCTTCAAATTTGAAATAAATTCAAATATGAATTTTGTGAAACCTCCAACTCTCTCCTTGGGTCCTTGAGTTGCTTAAGATTTCTAGGATCACAACAAAGAATAAATATGATATGCATATGATGATCTATGTATAACATCCAAATTGAAAATTGGGATGTTACAAACCTTCCCCCCCTTAAGATGAATCTCGCCCTCGAGATTCGGGTTGGTCAGCAAAAAGGTTTGGGTGGTCTTTGCGGAGATCTTCTTCTCGCTCCCAGGTGGCTTCCTCCTCGGTATGGTGGCTCCACTGAACTTTGCAAAACTTGATAACCTTGATGCTGATACGTCTCCAACATATCTATAATTTTTTATTGTTCCATGCTATTATATTAGACATTTCGGATGTTTATGGGCTTTACTATACACATTTATATCACTTTTGGGACTAACCTATTAACCGGAGGCCCAGCCCAAATTGCTGTTTTTTTTTGCCTATTTCAGTTTCGAAGAAAAGGAATATCAAACGGAGTCCAAACGGAATGAAACCTTTGGGAGAGATATTTTTGGAACAAATGCAATCCAGGAGACTTGGAGTGGTCGTCAAGAAGCAGACGAGGAAGACACGAGGCAGGAGGGCACGCCCCCACCCTCGTGGGCCCCTCGTGGCTCCCCTGACCGACTTCCTTCGCCTATATATACTTGCATACCTTGAAAACACCCATGAGCACCACGAAACCCTATTTCCACCGCCGCAACCTTCTGTACCCGTCAGATCCCATCTTGGAGCCTTTTCCGGTGCTCCGTCGGAGGGGGAATCAATCACGGAGGGCTTCTACATCAACGCCAAGGCCTCTCCGATGAAGTGTGAGTAGTTTACCACAGACCTTCGGGTCCATAGTTATTAGCTAGATGGCTTCTTCTCTCTCTTTGAATCTCAATACAATGTTGTCCTCAATCTTCTTGGAGATCTATTCGATGTAACTCTTTTTGCGGTGTGTTTGTCAAGATCCGATGAATTGTGGGTTTATGATCAAGTTTATATATGATAAATATTTGAATCTCTTCTGAATTATTTTATGTATGATTGGTTATCTTTGCAAGTCCCTTCAAATTATTAGTTTGGTTTGGCCTACTAGATTGATCTTTCACCCACAGTAACACTTATGCTATCTTGTGAGAAGCCACTAGTGAAACCTATGGCCCCCGGGTCTATTTTCCATCATATAAGTTTTCGATCTACTTTATTTTGCAATCTTTACTTTTCAATCTATATCATAAAAATACCAAAAAATATTTATCTTATTATTATCTCTATCAGATCTCACTTTTGCAAGTGGGCGTGAAGGGATTGACAACCCCTTTATCGCGTTGGTTGCGAGGTTCTTATTTGTTTGTGTAGGTACGAGGGACTTGTGTGTAGCCTCCTACTGGATTGATACCTTGGTTCTCAAAAACTGAGGGAAATACTTACGCTACATTGCTGCATCTCCCTTTCCTCTTCAAGGGAAAACTAACGCAGTGCTCAAGAGGTAGCAAGAAGGATTTCTAGCGCCGTTGCCGGGGAGGTCTTCGCTCAAGTCAAGACATACCAAGTACCCATCACAAACTTTATCCCTCGCATTACATTATTTGCCATTTGCCTCTCGTTTTCCTATCCCCCACTTCACCCTTGCCGTTTTATTCGCCCTCTCTTTCCCGTTCTCCTCTTTTTCGCTTGCCTCTTGTGTGCTTGTGTGTTGAATTGTTTGTCACGGTGACTCAAGATAATACTAAATTGTGTGACTTTTCCAATACCAACAATAATGATTTCCTTAGCACTCTGATTGCTCCTCTTACCGGTGCTGAATCTTGTGAAATTAATGCTGTCTTGTTGAATCTTGTTATGAAAGATCAATTCTCCGGCCTTCGTAGTGAAGATGCCGCTACTCATCTAAACAACTTTGTTGATTTGTGTGATATGCAAAAGAAGAAAGACATGGATAATGATATTGTGAAATTGAAGCTATTTCCGTTTTCACTTAGTGATCGTGCTAAAACTTGGTTTTCGTCTTTGCCAAAAAACAATATTGATTCTTGGAATAAGTGCAAAGATGTGTTTATCTCTAAGTATTTTCCTCCCGCTAAAATCATCTCTCTTAGAAATGACATTATGAATTTTAAGCAACTTGATCATGAGCATGTTGCACAATCCTGGGAGAGGATGAAATTAATGATTCACAATACACATGGATTAAATTTATGGATGATCATACAAAAAATTTATGCCGGATTAAATTTTGCTTCTCGAAATCTTTTAAATTCGGCTGCAGGAGGTACTTTTATGGAAATCACTTTAGAAGAAGCTACTAAACTCCTAGATAATATTATGGTTAATTATTCTCAATGGCACACCAAAAGATCTACTAGTAAAAAAAGTTCATGCGATAGAAGAGATTAATGTTTTGAGTGGAAAGATGGATGAACTTAAGAAATTGTTTGCTAATAAAAGTGCTCCTATTGATCCTAATGATATGTCTTTGTCTACTTTGATTGAGAATAATAATGAATCTATGTATGTGAATTTTGTTGGTAGGAACAATTTTGGTAACAACGCGTATAGAGGAAACTTTAATCCTAGGCCGTTTCCTAGTAATTCCTCTAATAATTATGGTAATTCCTACAACAACTCTTATGGAAATTTTAATAATATGACCTCTGATTTTGATATTAGTGTTAAATAATTTATGATCTCTCAAAAGAATTGCAATGCTTTGCTTGAAGAAAAATTGCCTAAGATTGATGAATTGGCTAGGAACGTGGATAGAATTTCTCTTGATGTTGATTCTTTGAAACTTAGATCTATTCCACCTAAGCATGATATCAATGAGTCTCTCAAGGCCATGAGAATTTCCATTGATGAGTGCAAAGAAAGAACCGCTAGAATGTGTGCTAAGAAAGATTGCTTTGTAAGAGTTTTCATGATAATAATGATGAAGATCTAAAAGTGATTGATGTGTCCCCTATTAAATCTTTGTTTTGCAATATGAATCTTGATAGTGATGGGACTTGAGATGAGTCAACTTTAGTTAAAAGGCATCCCAATGATTCAGAGTTTTTAGATCTTGATGCAAAATTTGGTAAAAGTGGGATTGGAGAGGTCAAAACTTTACATAGCAATGAACCCACTATTTTGGATTTCAAGGAATTTAATTATGATATTTATTATTTAATAGATTGTATTTCCTTGTTGCAATCCGTGCTAAAATCTCCTCATGCTTATAGTCAAAATAAGGCTTTTACTAAACATATCGTTGATGCTTTAATGCAATCTTATGAAGAAAAACTTGAATTAGAAGTTTCTATCCCTAGAAAACTTTATGATGAGTGGGAACCTACTATTAAAATTAATATTAAAGATCATGAATGCTATGCTTTGTGTGATTTGGGTGCTAGTGTTTCCACGATTCCAAAAACTTTGTGTGATGTGTTAGGTTTTCGTGAGTTTGATGATTGCTCTTTAAACTTGCACCTTGCGGATTCCACCATTAAGAAACCTATGGGAAGGATTAATGATGTTATTATTGTTGCAAATAGGAATTATGTGCCCGTAGATTTTATTGTTCTTGATATAGATTGTAATCTTTCATGTCCTATTATTCTTGGTAAACCTTTCCTTAGAACGATTGGTGCAATTATTGATATGAAGGAAGGAAATATTAGATTCCAATTTCCATTAAGGAAAGGCATGGAACACTTTCCTAGAAATAAAATCAAATTACCTTATGAATCTATTATGAGAGCCACTTATGAATTGAATACCAAAGATGGCAATACTTAGATCTATTCTCGCTTTTATGCCTAGCTAGGGGCGTTAAACGATAGCGCTTGTTGGGAGGCAACCCAATTTTATTTTTGTTCTTTACTTTTTGCTCCTGTTTAGTATTAAATAATTCATCTAGATTCTTTTTAGATGTGGTTTTATGTTTTAATTAGTGTTTGTGCCAAGTAGAACCTATAGGATCATCTTGCGTGATAGTTAATTTGATCTTGTTGAAAAACAGAAACTTTTGCGCGCACGAGAATAATTTTAATAAATCACAGAAACATTCTTTTCAGTTAACTATTTTTGCAGTATATTAATAGACAAATTTGATAGGAATTCCTATTTTGGTAGGATTTTTAATGTTCTAGAAGTATTCGAAAGTTAAAGATTACTACAAAATGTTCTGTTTTTGACAGATTCTGTTTTTCATGTGTTGTTTGCTTATTTTGATGAATCTATGGCTAGTATTGGGGGTATGAACCATAGAGAAGTTGCAATACAGTAGGTTTAACACCAATATAAATAAAGAATGAGTTCATTACATTACCTTAAAGTGGTGGTTTTCTTTCTTGCACTAACGGAGCTCATGAGATTTTCTGTTGAGTTTTGTGTTGTGAAGTTTTCAAGTTTTGGGTAAAGATTTAATGGACTATGGAATAAGGAGTGACAAGAGCCTAAGCTTGGGGATGCCCAAGGCACCCCAAGGTAAATTCAAGGACAACCAAAAGCCTAAGCTTGGGGATGCCCCGGAAGGCATTCCCTCTTTCGTCTTCGTCTACCCGTAACTTTACTTGGAGCTATATTTTTATTCACCGCATGATATGTGTTTTGCTTGGAGCGTCTTGTATGATATGAGTCTTTGCCTTTTAGTTTACCATAATCATCCTTGCTGTACATACCTTTTTGGAGAGACACACATGAATCGGAATTTATTAGAATACTCTATGTGTTTCACTTATATCTTTTGAGCTACACAATTTTGCTCTAGTGCTTCACTTATATCTTTTTAGATCACGGAGGTGGTTTTATTTTATAGAAATTATTGATCTCCCATGCTTCAGTTATATTATTTTGGGAGTCTTTTAGAACAGCATGGTATTTTCTTTGGTTATAAAATTGGTCCTAATATGATGGGCATCCAAGTTGGATATAATAAAAACTATCATAGAAAGTGCACTGAGTACTATGATAAATTTGATACTTGATAATTGTTCTGAGATATAAAGGTGGTAATGTTAGAATCATGCTAGTTGGGTAATTATGAAATCGAGAAATACTTGTGTTAAAGTTGGCAAGTCCCATAGCATGCACGTATGGTAAAAGTTGTGTGACAAATTTGTAGCATGGGGTGCTCTTTGATTGCCTTCCTTATGAGTGGAGGTCGGGATCGCGCGATGGTTAACTCCTACCAACCTTCCCCTAGGAGCATGCGTAGTAGTACTTTGCTTCAAGGGCTAATAAACTTTTGCAATAAGTATGAGTTCTTTATGACTAATGTGAGTCCATGGATTATACGCACTCTTACCCTTCCATCATTTCTATCCTCTACGGTACTGTGCATTGCCCTTTCTCACCTTGAGAGTTGGTGCAAACTTCGCCGGTGCATCCAAACCCCGTGATATGATACACTCTATCACACATAAACCTCCTTATATCTTCCTAAAAACAGCCACCATACCTACCTATTGTGGCATTTCCATAGCCATTCCGAGATATATTGCCATGCAACTTTCTACCGTTCCGTTTATTATGACACGTTCCATCATTGTCATATTGCTTTTGCATGATCATGTAGTTGACATCGTATTTGTGGCAAGGACACCTTTATAATTCTTTCATACATGTCACTCTTGATTCATTGCATATCTCGGTACACCGCCGGAGGCATTCACATAGAGTCATATTTTGTTCTAAGTATTGAGTTGTAATTCTTGAGTTGTAAGTAAATAAAAGTGTGATGATCTTCATTATTAGAGCATTGTCCCAAGTGAGGAAAGGATGATGGAGACTATGATTCCCCCACAAGTCGGGATGAGAGTCCGGACTTTATGAAAAATAAAAGAGGCCAAATAAGCCCAAATAAAAAAAAGAGGCCAAAGAAGCCCACCAAAATTAAAAAAAAATAAAAAATGAGAGAAAATGAGAGAAGGGACAATGTTACTATCCTTTTCCCACACGTGTGCTTCAAAGTAGCACCATGATCTTCATGATAGAGAGTCTCCTATGTTGTCTCTTTCGTATACTAGTGGGAATTTTTCATTATAGAACTTGGCTTGTATATTCCAATGATGGGCTTCCTCAAAATGCCCTAGGTCTTCGTGAGCAAGCGAGTTTCATTATAGGTCTTCCTCAAAATACCCACTTAGTTTCTTTTGTTGAGCTTTCATACATTTATAGCTCTAGTGCATCCGTTGCGTGGCAATCCCTACTCCTCATGTTGACATCAATTGATGGGCATCTCCATAGCCCGTTGATTAGCCTTGTCAATGTGAGACTTTCTCCTTTTTTGTCTTCTCCACACAACCTCCATCATCACATTCTATTCCACCCATAGTGCTATATCCATGGCTTACGCTCATGTATTGCTTGAGAGTTAAAAAAGCTGAAGCGCGTTAAAAAGTATGAACCAATTTCTTGGTTGAAACCGGGGTTGTGCATGATGGGAGTATTTTGTGTGACAAAAATGAAACATAGCCTAACTATATGATTTTGTAGGGATAAGCTTTCTTTGGCTATGTTATTTTGATAAGACATGATTACTTGTTAGTATGCTTGAAGTATTACTATTTTTATGTTAATATGAACTTTTATCTTGAATCATTTGGATCTGAACATTCATGCCACAATAAACAAAATTACATTGAGAAATATGCTAGGTAGCATTCCACATCAAAAAATCTGTTTTTATCATTTACCTACTCGAGGACGAGCAAGAATTAAGCTTGGGATGCTTGATACCTCTCCAACGTATCTATAATTTTTCATTGTTCCATTTTATTGTATTACCATTTTGGATGTTTATGGGCTTTACTATACACTTTTATATCATTTTTGGGACTAACCTATTAAATGGAGGCCCAACCCAAATTGTTGTTTTTTGCCTATTTCAGTGTTTCGAAGAAAAGGAATATCAAAAAAAGTCCAAATGGAATGAAACCTTCGGGAGAGATACTTTTGGAACAAATGCAATCCAGGAAACTTGGACTGGATGTCAAGAAGCAGACGAGGAAGCCACGAGGCAGGAGGGAGCGCCCCAGGGGGGTGGGCGCGCCCCCCACCCTCATGGGCCCCTCGTGGCTCCCCTGACCGACTTACTTCGCCTATATATACTTGCATACCCTCAAAACATCCAGGAGCACCACAAAACCCTATTTCCACCGCCGCAACCTTCTGTACCTATGAGATCCCATCTTGGAGCCTTTTCCGGCGCTCCGCCGGAGGGGGAATTGATCACGGAGGGCTTCTACATCAACGCCAAGGCCTCTCCGATGAAGTGTGAATAGTTTACCACAGACCTTCGGGTCCATAGTTATTAGCTAGATGGCTCTTCTCTCTCTTTGAATCTCAATACAATGTTCTCCTCGATCTTCTTGGAGATCTATTCGATGCAACTCTTTTTGCGGTGTGTTTGTCGAGATCCGATGAATTGTGGGTTTATGATCAAGTTTATCTATGAGAAATATTTGAATCTCCTCTGAATTCTTTTATGTATGATTGGTTATCTTTGCAGGTCTCTTCGAATTATCAGTTTGGTTTGGCCTACTAGATTGATCTTTCTTGCAATGGGAGAAGTGCTTAGCTTTGGGTTCAATCTTGCGGTGTCCTTTCCCAGTGACAGCAGGGGCAGCAAGGCACGTATTGTATTGTTGCCATCGAGGATAAAAAGATGGGGTTTATATCATATTGCTTGAGTTTATCCCTCTACATCATGTCATCTTGCCTAATGCGTTACTCTGTTCTTATGAACTTAATACTCTAGATGCATACCGGATAGCGGTCGATGTGTGGAGTAATAGTAGTAGATGCAGAATCGCTTCGATCTACTTGTCGCGGACGTGATGCCTATATACATGATCATGCCTAGATATTCTCATAAGTATGCACTTTTCTATCAATTGCTCGACGGTAATTTGTTCACCCACCGTAATACTTATGCTATGTGGAGAGAAGCCACTAGTGAAACCTATGGTCCCCGGGTCTATTTTCCATCATATAAGTTCCTGACCTACTTTATTTTGCAATCTTTACTTTTCAATCTATATCATAAAAATACCAAAAATATTTATCTTATTATTATCTCTATCAGATCTCACTTTTGCAAGTGGTCGTGAAGGGATTGACAACCCCTTTATCGCGTTGGTTGCGAGGTTCTTATTTGTTTGTTTAGGTACGAGGGACTTGCGTGTAGCCTCCTACTGGATTGATACTTTGGTTCTCAAAAACTGAGGGAAATACTTATGCTACTTTGCTGCATCACCCTTTCCTCTTCAAGGGAAAACCAATGCAGTGCTCAAGAGGTAGCAGCTGCGAGTAACTCGACTGGAAAACTCGAGGATCTTGACTGGCTTCTCTTCATAGGTCAAATCACTATCTAATTGAATTGCTTCCAGTGGCACTGTATCTCTTAGAGGAATATCGGCATCTCTGCGTGGCACTTCTTCAACTGGGAAACGTGAAACACATCATTAACTCCTGACAATCCTTCTGACAATTCCAGCTTGTATGCAACTTCTCCCATGCGTTCCAAAACTCTGTATGGTCCTACAAAACCTGGTGCTAGCTTTCCCTTGACTCCACTAGAAGCACTGGGGCTCCCCAAGGTGATGAACTTGGTCGAATGTAACCTTTCTCCAGTAAGTCCTTTATCTGCGTCTTAATTTCCTCCAGATCTTTTGCGGGCATCCGATACGGTCTCTTTGATATTGGTCACGTGCCTGGCAATAGCTCAATCAAAAACTCAATGTCTCGATTCGTTGGCATGCCTGGTAACTCTTCCAGAAATACGTCGGGATAATCCTTCACCATTGGTACTTCCTCCTGAACAACTCCTGATAAGGAATTCACCTGAGTTCTCCTCGGCGCATGCCGGGATACATACTTGATCCTCTTTCCTTCAGGGGTGGTGAGAAGAATTGATTTACTCGCGCAATCGATGTTCCCTTCAAATTTGGATAGCCAATCCATTCCTAGTATCACATCCAATCCTTGTGACTCCAGAACAATCAGGTCAGTGGGGAAAACATGACTACCTATGGTTAGTGGCAACTGATAGCATACCCTACTAGCCATATACTCCGCTCTTGGGGAACTTACTAACATAGGTGACTTAAGGGCTACGGTTGGCAGGTTATACTTATTCACAAATCCCCTTGATATGAATGAATGCACTGCACCAGTATCATAAAGAACAAGTGCAGTAAAAGCATTAATCAAAAACTTACCGACAACTACATCGGGTTGATCCTCAATCTCCTCCACACTAACGTGGTTCACCTGACCTTTGGTGAAGGGGTTGGGCTTCTCCGTAGAACCTCCATTTCCATTTCCATTCTTTGCTTCAGGACATTCAGTGGCATAATGTGTGGTCTTCTGGCACTTGAAACAGGTAATGTGGCTCAAATCCCTCTTGGCTGGTGTTGCGGGTTTCGAACGGTTCTGGCTGCTGCTTCCTCCATTCCAATTTCCATTCTTGGGGCCACTATGGTTGTGCGAACTTGCTCCATTGTGCGTATTCCCTCCATGGTTATGTACTCCATGGTTCTGGATATGTCCTCCTGAGTACGGGGAATAGCGGGGCTTCTGCTGAGCTCCTGAAGTGTACCTCCCTTGTCCATACTTCCTCTTACAATTATCAATCTATTGCTGCTTGCCTTCAATCATGAGGGCTCTGTCTACCAACTCCTGGTAGTTGTTGAATGTTGCCACCATCAACTGCATGCTCAGTTGATCGTTGAGTCCCTCAAGAAACTTCTCCTGCTTGGCGGCATCTGTGGCTACGTCATTTGGGGCATAGCGTGCTAACTTGCTAAACTCATCCACATACTGGCCCACGGTACGCCCTCCTTGGAGCAAGTTGTGAAACTCGCGCTTCTTCATGCTCATAGCTCCTGCTGAAACATGGGCAATGCGGAAAGCCTGCTGAAACTGATCCCACATAACTGTATCAATGGGGTAAGTGGCAGTGAAATTCTCCCACCAAGATGATGTGGGTCCATCAAGCTGATGTGCGGCAGAGCGCACTCTCTCCGCATTTGTGCATCCTGCAGTGGTCAGCTCTCTTCCAATCTTGCGGAGCCAATCATCTGCAACAATCGGCTCGGTGCTACTAGAGAACACCAGCGGATTCAACCTTAGAAAGCGAGCTAGGTGGTCAACAGGGGGTGGTGGTGGTGGGTTATTGTTGTTGTTGCCTTGGTTCTAGTTCTGAACTAGTATCTGCATCAAGGCATTCTGCTGCTAGATCAACTGAGTGAGCTCCGGTGGGAATGCAAATCCATTGTCACGTCTCGGAGGCATCTGATGAGTTAGAAGGGGTGAGAAAACAGAATAGAATGAGGTCTAAGAGAGATTCACTACCCATATGCTCATGAGACAAACACAATCAATTCAGTTCATTCAATAGCACACAAGATCACACAAACAGTCTAACCTATGATTACAAACTCGACCGTTGCCAACTACTTGGAGGAATACTACTAGTTACATGGTGGTCATCTAGAAATTTTCATCAGAGGAAGACTCAATAATGTCTGCTCCAGCTTCGTCAATGTAGTCGTCTTCACTATCATCATTTTCATCACTATCCGTGTCGGTGTCGTCCAGGATGATGCAGTCCTCCGAACGGATCTCCTTTGCTAGTTCTCGCTTGTGATTCTCCACTGGTAGTCCAAGCTTCCTCTTCAGGTCTTCATGCTTCTCCAGTAGTACGGTAATCTATTCCTTGTATCCATCGCGTGTATACTTGAGTTCCTCTTCTAGCTCGTTGTTTCTCTTCATCAACTTCTTGATCTTCTTCATGTGGATAATTTGTTGATTCTCTTGTCGACGAATATGATCTCCCATCTCTTGAATGTAGGCTGCAATTGATCCATCCCTCCTGGTATGAATCATCTCCCATTCTTCATCTCGGAGGCCACATATTTGATAAATGGTTTTCTCCCAGCTCCTTGTGATACACTTCACATATGCGTCCAAAGGTGATATGGGTTGCCATGCTCTTTCCTATACTCCAGCTTGGTGCATCCAGGTAGAAATCAATAGGCTCTATTGTTGGCGCAAATGTCCTCCCAGGTACCCAGACTTTGATCTTCCAGCGCTCCTCTTCCGGTACAGATGTAGAGAAAGTCCCGTGAAGCTTGGTAGGCCGATGTTCAAGTACTTAGTGACTTCCTTCAAGTGGCGTCCAAAAGGGGTGTCGTCATCCAGCTGAGTGAACTTGTTCCTAGGATCTGCCATCTATAGAGTAGAAATAGAGGAGAATTAGAAATGAGCAGAGAAGAGAAATCCCGTGGCTTATTCTAGTGGTCGCGTCCTACAGTCAGCGTGTGCTCTAATACCATCTTGTAGCAACCATGATCCGAATGGACCGAAATCTCTGTGCATTAGTGTCATCCCTGGATCGGTAATGCTGACATGCACAGTACTCAAGGAATTATAACAGAGTTCAATCACACACTTATTATATCGAGTCCTCATAAAGAGTATGATTACACACAAATATCATGGCTGAAGGTCATCTAAACTAAATAACTGCGGAAGCTTCGAAGGTAAATGAGTCCATCAACTCCAACGGCATAGCTGAGTGCAAAACAATGACCTACCACACCTTATTCATCGTCTGAGTAGTCTGCAACATGAGACGTTGCAGCCATGTAGGTCAGCACATTGAATATGCTGGCAGAGTTACACTGCAAAGCAATGAAATGCAAGATATGCTGGCAGAGTTACACTGTAAAGCAATGAAATGCAAGAACTATATCTACATGCAATATTTGGCTGGTGGGGGCTGTAAGTTTATGATTTTGCATAAAGCTAGTTTTTCCCTCCAACAAAGGAATAAATTCATTTTACTACTCCCAAGTTGCCCAGTATTTGAGAAGGTAACCCCAACTCAAATCCCAATTAAAAGTATCATCATTAACCCAATAAATTCATTAAGTAAAGTGATGAGATCACATCAATAATTCAAGTACCAGATACTCTAGATGTCCATAACCGGGGACACGGCTAACCATGATTAGTTTATACACTCTGCAGAGGTTTGCTCACTTTTCCCCACAAGACTCGATCGCATCCATGATCGGATGATCGAGACATAGTGTTTCTGAAGCACTTACTCTCTACTCCGGGCGGACCGATACACCTAATCTCCCCTACATCTGCTAGTCCACCTCTTCAAGAGCTCACACAACTTACTCAACTATGCCAGAGCACATAATGGCTTATGGCTGCACACAGAAGTTTCTAGCATGAAAAATCTTATGATCCCTTTGAGCCTGGGTGGCAAACCGTAGGAAAAATCACACAGGCACTCCGGGATTTCCTAAAATAGGCAACACTGGGTTCCCCAGGTGCCTCAACCACTCCACCCAGATGTATATTAGAGTGGCCACCTTAATGTTATCCATGATTAATAACTCTCAAACTTCCATGTGTGAATCACGATCCAATCCCCGTCTACGAGCATGGCTAAGCAATAAATAAGCATAACGTATATTCCCAGGGTGATCAAAAGGTATTAGGTTCCTACCTCAAGCACTACAACCAAACCGCATGTTCCCAATCCTAATCATGAAAATATTTGAGGGGTAAATACTAATGCATAGTAAAAACTGGGTATAAAAGAGTATGATCAAAGTGTAACTTGCCTTGCTGACGATCTGCAAACTCTAGAGATTAGTAGTAACAAGCTTCGCACTCCGGGTAATCTAGCGTAGACAAACAGTAGCATACATAAGCAATCACTCAAACGAAACAACAAGAAAACCGAGAAAAGATCCAAATCAAACACGAAACAAGCAAACGTCTTAAACTAGCAAAACCCAAACCAATAGCATTATTATCATGTGAATTATATCTTAACAGTAGGTACAAGTGATTAGCTACGATTTGCAAAAAGAAACAACCCAAATGGAGAAACGAAACTCAAAATACGAACGAAACAAGATCATTTACTAATCTGAACTAAACTTAAATTTTACAATACCAAATCATGTTCAAGTGGTTAAGTGGAAAGAACAAAATGATACGAAGATTTAGGCGCTGGTTTCACCTAATTTGGATAAACGAGTAAAAAGTTATGCTAGTTTTAAGATCAGGGGCTAAAACGCGAGAAAACTATTCGTGGATAGGTCTCTGGCCAAAAATAAACTAAAAAGAAAAATACTATGGCGCAAACGTTCGCTAACAGAACCAGTCCAACGAAAATTGTCCGTTAATATGAACGAACTAACGAACGTTCGTTAAGTTAGAAAACCTAAAATAAAAACCGATCTAATCTACCAAACCGAAATAAACAGGAGAAACCGAAAACAGACCGAACGGTTTATTACCGTTAGCCGAGGTCGGTTCAACGGCGAGGTCCAGCGGCGGCGGCAACTTCCGGCGACGGCGACGGTGGGCGGCGCGGGCTGCGGCGGCGGCGCTGTGGCAGCGGCTGTGGTGGCGAGGCGAGGCGGGGTGGCGAGAGGCGGTGGGGCGGCGTGGCTTATAAAGGGCCTCGGGGGGTGCCTTGGGCGAGGGGGCGGCCATGGGAGTCCGAGCCGTACTCCCTATCGGTGACGGCGACGAGCGAGACTCCTCCCGCTCGGAGGAGGCGGCGGCGCGGCGGTTGGGTTGCTGGGCCGGCTGGGCTTCGGCCCAGTCGGTCTGAAACTTTTTTTTAAAACAATTTCGCCGTGAAGGAAAAAATCTTAAAAATATATAAAAAATTCTACAAATTTCAGAAACAATTTTCACCGCCCAAACCTAATATTTAGGACAAGATGAACATTTTTCTGGACTAATATGCAATTTTCAAAAATGCATTTTTTCTAATTAAAATAAAATAGCAAATAAAATACCAAATAAATAAATACTTTGATTTTAAAATTCTTTCTCCAATATTTCTCTTAGGTTGAAGAAGTCATATTATCTTCTCTCATTTATTTTTAATAGTGGATATAATTGGAGAGAAAATAATAAAATCAAATTGATCCTTTCTTCAAATTTGAAATAAATTCAAATATGAATTTTGTGAAACTTCCAACTCTCTCCTTGGGTCCTTGAGTTGCATAAGATTTCTAGGATCACAACAAAATGCAAGAATAAATATGATATGCATAAGATGATCTATGTATAACATCCAAATTGAAAATTGGGATGTTACAGTACAAAAGCAGATCAGAGTCCCCGGATGTGATCCAGGACATCACGAGGAGCTCGGAAATGGTTCGGAGGTCAAGATTTATATATGGGAAGTCATATTCACGGTTCTAGAAAAGTTTGGGAATTTTTGGTAGAGTACTGGGAAGGTTCTAGAAGGTTCCGGGGGTTCCATCATGGGGCCCAACGACCCGGGAAGGGCCCACATGGACCGAGCGGGTGGGGCTATAGCCCACAAGGGCTGGCAGCAACATTCCCTAATGCACAAGTCGTTTAAATCTAGAGATAAAGTCTTATCTGTAAATTTAAAGGGTTGAATCTAGAGATAAGATCTTATCTCCAAGTTTTAATCCCTTGTGGCCGGCCCTAGGAGGGTTTTGGATGCCCTCGCCTGCCCCCTAGCCTATATGTAGAGGGGGAAGGCACATGGGGGCAGCCACCCCTTCTCCTTGGTCGTTGCCGGAATTCCGCTGCCACCACCACCACCATACCGCCACACTGGTTCCAATCTCATCTACCTCCTCTCCCTCGCTGGATCAAGAAGGAGAGGAGACCATTGAGCTGAATGTGTGCTAATCTTGGAGGCGTCGTCCGTTCGGCACTAGATCGGATTGGATCGCGATTGGATCATGACAAGTATGACTACATCAACCGCGTTACATACGCTAACGCTTTCGGTCTACAAGGATACACAATCACACTTCCCTCTCATTGCTATACATCTCCTAGATCGGATCTTGGTTGTTTCATAGGAATTTTTTGATTTTCATGCTTCGTTCACCATCATTTAGAGTCGTCGATGCTAACTAGGATCATTCGTCGGGGACTTTTGATGGAGTGAATGAATTCATTCACTGGATTCATGCATCCATCATGAACAAATGGTTCGCTAGGTTCTCCTTCCATGGGGAACATCAGCCAGATATTCAGGTAAAAACAGGGGAGGTGGTCCTAGTGAACTATTGGTTCGCCAAGGGTGAAACAACACCATCGAATGTTTCATTCGCTGGACACCCCCAGGCAAACCCCTCTTTGTATGAGAAACTGATCCTCTCAAACACGTGCCCCAATTGGGCCAAAACATGCCCCTGTTTAGCACAAACATGTTATTTATAGAAGTGCAATGGTTGTACAAAAGCATATGCCATGCTCTTTATAATAAAAATGCCATGCTTTTTAAAATAGAAGTGCAATGGTTGACAAAAACAGATGTCATGCTCTTTTATAATTAAAACTGATGTGCTCTTTAAAATAAAAATGACATGCTCTATAAAAAAGTGCCATGATCTACCAAAAGAAATGACATGCTCTTTAAAATAAAATGGCACTCTTAAAAAATAAAATGCCATGTTCTAATGAATAAAAGTGCCATGCTAGCTTCATGTCAAAATGGCAAAAAATTGTGAATTTTATTCTTTTTGAAAAAAGATGCAAATTTATAGAAACCATAACAACTTGTTTTTGAAATGGCAATTCTTGAAGGGGGGAATTCTAAGAAGAGTTTTGTAAGTGGCATTATACAAGGGACAAAACATTTGTTGTGCATGCGCAGAAAAGTAACTCAATATTACCAAATGAAAAAATTTGCAAAGGGATAAATATTGTTGTGCATGGCAAATTTCGCCACAGGGACAAAACATTGTTGTGCTAAATAAAAATGAATTTTGATACATTGATAAATACAAAATTCCATGGCATGTAAGCAATACAAGCAACAAAGTCCCATGGTATGTGAGCAGTATAAACAATGCTCTCAAAATATTGTATGCAAAGAGAATGTCATGGCATGTGAGCAGTACAAAACAATGCTCTCTAAATACCGTTTACAAAATGTCATGGCATGTGAGCAACACAGAACAGTGCTCTCAGAAACAAGCGTTTGCAAAAATATAAATTTTGACATGGTATCTAGACACAAAAATGCCATGATGGATACAAAAAAATTCTATGGCATGTGAGCAGTACAAAAACACATGGCAAATTTTGTTGAAATTTGTTTGAAGTTAGAAAAAAGTTTGGTAGGAACAATTACAATGATCTACAAAAACAAGGCAAACTTAGAGCAAGTTTGTACATTGTAATTTAGGAATTTTGGATTGTATAAACACATGGCAAAAAATGTGGAAAATTCTCATGGTATGTACACTAAAAACTACCATTTGTACAGTGAGTACTTTACATGGTATATAGACATGAAATGCCATCATGAAAACAAGATTTGCCATGGCATGTGAGGCAGTACAACAACAATTGCCATGTGAACTTGAATTCAGGAGAGCACTGGATGGCGAAGAATAGCCATGTGTGCAACATATATAACACTAGCTGGAAAGAAAAATGGAAACACAAGAAATGCCGAAATAAGCATGAAGAAGACGATGAGGTGAACCTTGTGCAAAAGCTTTGGTGGCGAGGAGCTGTGAGCTGGAGAAAAGGTAGGGTCACTTCAGCGACAAGGAGCATGGAGCCGCTGGCTCGGCCGCCAAGCGTCTCGATGGATCCAGTGAGGGCCGCTCATCGAGGACCTCGATGAAGGCAACTGTGGTGTCATGCACCTCCTCGCGTGCCTTGGTGGCCGGCTGTGTGGGCGCCATCCCCGCAGCACACCGCCCCGCCACCCTCTATCTCGTCGGTGGCGCCGCCCGCCTCATCTCCAACATCGCCCATCTCTACCTCATCTTCGCAACCCCCTCATCTCCGCCGCAACAACCGACCGCCTCATCACCGCCTCGTCTCCCAGGGCTCCTCCCAGTGGAGTGACGGCTAGATGATGAGGGTTCGCGGTGGAAATGACGACGCGTTTGTTGGGGAACGCGGTAATTTCAGAAAAAAGCCTACGATCACGCAAGATCTATCTATGTGATGTATAGCAACGAGAGGGGAGAGTGTGTCCACGCACCCTCGTAGACCGAAAGCGGAAGTGTTATGACAACGCGGTTGATGTAGTCGTACGTCTTCACGATCCGATCGATCTTAGCACCGAACGTACGGCACCTCCGCGATCAGCACACGTTTAGCTCGGGGACGTCCCTCATACTCTTGATCCAGTTGAGGCCGAGGGAGAGTTTCGTCAGCACAACGGCGTGGTGACGGTGATGATGAAGTTACCGGCGCAGCGCTTTGCCTAAGCACAGCAATAATACGACCAAGGTGTGTAACTGTGGAGGGGGGCACCGCACACGGCTAAACAATGTCAACTTGTGTGTTCTAGGGTGCCCCCTTGTCCCCGTATATAAAGGAGCAAGGGGGAAGGCCGGCCAGCCCTTGGGTGCGCCAAGGAGGGGAGGAATCCTCCTCCTAGCAGGAGTAAGACTCCGCCTTTCCTAGTCCAACTAGGAGGGGGAAGGGGGAAGGAAGGAGAGGGAGAGGGAGAGGGAAAGAGGGGCTGCGCCCCCTTCCCCTAGTCCAATTCAGACTCCCCTTGGGGGGGCACCTCCTGGGCTGCTGCCCTCTCTCTCCCCTAAGGCCCACTAAGGCCCAATACTTCCCCGAGGGGTTCCGGTAACCCCTCTAGCACTCCGGTTTTCTTCGAAATCACCCGGAACACTTCCGGTGTGCGAATATAGCCGTCCAATATATCAATCTTTATGTCTCGACCATTTTGAGACTCCTCGTCATGTCCGTGATCACATCCGGGACTCCAAACTACCTTCGGTACATCAAAACACATAAACTCATTATATCGATCATCATCGAGCATTAAGCGTGCGGACCCTACGGGTTCGAGAACTATGTAGACATGACTGAGACACGTCTCCGGTCAATAAACAATAGCAGAACCTGGATGCTCATATTGGTTCCTACATATTCTACGAAGATCTTTATCGGTCAAACCGCATAACAACATACGTTGTTCCCTTTGTCATCGGTATGTTACTTGCCCGAGATTCGATCGTCGGTATCTCAATACCTAGTTCAATCTCGTTACCAGCAAGTCTCTTTACTTGTTTCGTAATACTTCATCCCACAACTAACTCATTAGTTACAATGCTTGAAAGGATTATAGTGATGAGTATTACTGAGAGGGCCCAGAGATACCTCTCCGAAACACGGAGTGACAAATCCTAATCTCGATCTATGCCAACCCAACAAACACCTTCGGAGACACCTGTAGAGCACCTTTATAATTACCCTTTTACGTTGTGACGTTTGGTAGCACACAAAGTGTTCCTCCGGTATTCGGGAGTTGCATAATCTCATAGTCTGAGGAACTTGTATAAGTCATGAAAAAAGCAGTAGCAATGAAACTAACACGATCATAAGGCTAAGCTAACGGATGGGTCATGTCCATCATATCATTCTCCTAATGATGTGATCCTTTTCATCAAATGACAACACATGTCTATGGTTAGGAAACATAACCATCTTTGATTAGCGAGCGAGTCAAGTAGAGGCATACTAGGGACTATAGGTTTTGTCTATGTATTCACACATGTACTAAGTTTCCGATTAATACAATTCTGGCATGAATAATAAACATTTCTCATGAATTAAGGAAATAAATAATAACTTTAATATTGCCTCTAGGGCATATTTCCTTCAGCGTCTCCTAGATCTGCCGGACTGTAGATGAAACAACGTGGAGGTGGCAGAGCCACACGTGAAGTGCTCCGACGAAAACGCCCGGAGATGGCATCACTATGACGAGATGCGGTGGGGAATGGATAAGAGGAGGTAGTATTAGCAAGTGGGTGGAAAAAAGTGGGCTGCATTGCGTCTCATTCACGATGCACCTCCCCCTTGGCGAGCGCGCTCCTAACATTTTCAATCAAATGGGAGATGCTACGTTTTTCTTTTTTTTTGGTTGGAGGGAAGAGATGCTCTGAGGCCAACTCCAGCGCGTGACCCCATCCTGGCCGGGTGCGTCTGTTTGGGGAAAAACGGACAAACCGGACGGCCCAACGCGCAGGCGCGAACGGACTTTTGTCCGTTTTCTGTCCGCTTTTGACCCATCCCCGGCCCAACTTTGCGCCGCTTTTGGGGTGAAACGGACAGCGCGCGGACGGACGGGACACGTGTGCCTGTCCTCCCCTGGCCCGCCTATTGGTGGCACAAAGCAAAAACCCCTGCACCCCATTTGGCGCCATTTTCCCCCAAACCCTCCCATGTCCCGCCCCCACCCTCCCCCGTCCATGTCCGACGCCCCGCCGAATTCCGGCGGCCTAGCCATCGACCCGCCCGCAAAGGTGAAGAAGAAGGCGGCCAAGGGTCCAAGGAAGTTGCGGTCGGAGTGCACACCTGAGGAGCTCGCCAAGATGGATGCAGAATCGGCGAAGAGGAGGAACCAGAGGGCGGCCGTCAAGGGCAAGACTGTCGCGGCCAAGTTTGCCGCCGAGCGCGATGCGGTGGAGGCCACGCGGCACAAGGCCGAGGTCGACGAGAAGGAGGCCATCGTCAACAAAGCGCACGCCCTCCTAATGCTCGGCCTTTGCCGTCCGGCGGGTTTCTCTAGTGCGGCCGTCGGCCCGGTGAGCATAGGCTCGTCGGTCGCCAGGCCTCAGCATTGCTCGTTGCCGATGTCGCGGACCACGCCTATGTTGCCTGGCTTTCCCCCGCCAAGGCACGATGGCCACACCCATTTTCGGGCTCGCCGGACGTTGGCGTGATCGCGCCGTCCACCCCTCGATCGTCATCGACCTCAATGTCATGCCAGGGTCCAGCAGCGGCGGACGATCGTCCGTGGAGATGCAAAGAAAGCAAGCATGACCATCGTTTACGGGCACCATAAGCACGACCACCGTTTACGGGCACCATGTCGTCGAGCCGCGTCCTGTTCTACAAAATGGCAACACCAACGCCAACGGTCGATGACCCCTTGTACAACCAGTTCATGGAGCAAGTGATCTACGAGGGTGGGCATGGCGTTGCCTACGATCCCGACGAGACCCAAAGTTAGGATGGCCGCTCCCAGTATGTTGCAGATGAAGAGCCCCACGACCATGCAGACTATGACCATGGTGACTCATGGCATGAAGACGATGACATCTATTGCAAAGGTGATGGTGATGAAGAAGATGTCATTGATATTGATATTTCGGGTGAGCCATTGTTCATCGACGAGCTCACACAAAGAGCAGAAGCACAAAAGAGGAAGAAGAGCATTTACACGGGTTCATATTCACAAGACGAGGACAAGCTGATTTGCCAATGTTGGATGGAGATTAGCCAAGATCCAAGGACCGTCACGTAACAAAAGGGCCTTGTTTTTTGGACAAGAGTCCACAAAACATTCCATGAAAGAAAGATGTTTGAGCCCTACCAAATTACGAGCAACCGTGGCATCACCTTGATTCAAAAGAGGTGGTTTTTCATCCAACAAGAGTGCAACAAGTATTGTGCCGCACTTGAGAGCGTTGAAGCATGGCCCGTGAGTGGTCTTAGCATTGGGGACTTGGTATGCTCTTGTCATCCTAGTTCTTTCATTGCTACGACCATGAGACTTCGGCCTTGTATACGTTTGCATGTTCATTTGTTGTTGATCATGTGGTGTAGGCATTTCAATCTTTGGAAACATCCAAGGCCCGACACAATGACAAGCCATTCACTCTTACACATTGTTGGACGCTCATCAACAATTGTCCAACGTTCAAAGATCAATACCGTGAACTTCAAAGAAAGAGAGGCAAGAAGGCAGTCGCATTTGCCGGAGGTGGAGATGGTGAGGCGTTGAAGAGGCCGATGGGAAAGACCAACTCCAAGGTGGACGACATACATAATGCGTCATCCATGGCCTTGCATGAGACTTTGCACGGCATGATGTCTCAAAATGATGTGAGGGACGAGAAAAAGCGACAAAGCAAGGAGGAGCAAATGAACCTAGAGCTTCAAAGGAAGAAGCTTGAGATGGAGGAGGTGACCAAGAAGAGGAAGATCAACATGGAGGAGGCGTCTCCGCAAAGGCAGCTCGACATCGAAGCCGCCAATGTCACGACCAGGCAAAGGCAGCTTGACATCGAGGCCACCAACGCTGCAACCAAAACAAAGGAGGTGGCCCTTGCAATCATGAGCGTGGACTTGACCAAGATGAGCGAGAAGACGAGGAGCTGGTTCAAGGCCTGGCAGAAGGAGATGTTCGATGCCGATGGCTCGAACTAGATCGTCTGATTGGCCATGGCTATTCTTTTTTGGAGGCTGGCATGGGTGTCGGTGTCAAAACCGGCGGATTCGGCTAGGGGGTCCCGAACTGTGCGTCTAAGGCTAATGGTAACAGGAGGCAGGGGACACGATGTTTACCCAGGTTCGGGCCCTCTCTATGGAGGTAATACCCTACTTCCTGCTTGATTGATTTTGATGATATGAGGATTACAAGAGTTGATATACCACGAGATCGTAGAGGCTAAACCCTAGAAGCTAGCCTATGATTATGATTGTCCTTGTCCTACAGACTAAGCCCTCTGGTTTATATAGACACCGGAGGGGGCCTAGTGTTACACAGAATCGGTTACAGAGAAGGAAATCTACATATCCGAATTGCCAAGCTTGCCTTCCACGCAAAGGAGAGTCCCACCCGGACACGGGACGAAGTGTTCAATCTTCTATCTTCATAGTCCAACAGCCCAGCATAAGCATATAGTCCGGCTGTCCGAGGACCCCCTAATCCCGGACTCCCTCAGTAGCCCCTGAACCAGGCTTCAATGACGATGAGTCTGGCGCGCAGATTGTCTTCGGCATTGCAAGGCGGGTTCTTCTCCGAATTCTCCAGAGTACCTGTTGTAACGAGTAGTGCCTGACTTCCCATTTAATGTTGCACTCATCGGCTTCTGTACCTTAATAATGTCAGTCTCCACGTGTCGAGCGAATGTGAGAAGCCGAAGCATTTTTACACTTGCCACCCTGACCCTGTAAATAAGTGTCCATTAAAGAGACGGGGATCCTCAGATCCAAATCACACCATCTTCCTCAAGCGAGGATTCATCAGAGCGCGCCTGAAACCATCCCATCATGGCCGGCCACCGCAGCTCTTCCTCTCGCCCCTATAGCGCCAAGACCGGTGATTGGGAGAAGTGTACCGTGTCCCATGACCAATTGGTGAAGTTGCAGACCCAGGGGTTTCTTCCTCCTGCATATCGTGTCCCCGTTCGAGCCGGATTAGCCACCTTTGACGGCTGGGAGCAAGCGGAGAGTTTTCCCAACCCATCCCATGGGGAGCGAGTGTGCCTTGTCCCTTACTTGCTGAGGGGCATCAGATTTCCAATCCATCCATTCCTCTGCGGGCTCCTGGAGTATTATGGCCTCCAACTGCACAACTTCACCCCTGCCTCCATCCTACACATCGCAGGTTATGTCGCCCTTTGTGAGTTATTTCTGTGTTGCAAAGCTCATTTCGAGCTATGGAATAGGCTGTTCTGCCTCGTCCCCCGCAATCAGGAGGGATCAGTATTCCAAGTGGGCGGAGCCGAAATATGGTGCATCGCCGGGACCGGATACCTGTTCGGTACTCCGAAGAAAATGTCCAAAGATTGGCCTTCCAAGTGGTTTTATATAGAGGACGTCTCCCTTCCTGACCCAATCCGAATGGGTCTTCTGGAGTTTACAAATGCTCCGTTGAAGAAGCGCCATAGCTAGCTTCCCTGGAGCCCTCAGGAGGAACATAGCAAAGAGGTCCTTCAATTGATGGGCAGGATAAAAATGTTTGCCAAATCTGGATTGACAACAATCGAGGTTATGTCAATATGCATAATGCGGGGGGTGCAGCCACTCCAGTATTGGGGGCATCCCATGTGGCACTTCAATGGAGAAGACGATGCCACCCGCTACGGTCGGAAAGGTCCGGACTCCGCCACCGCTCTGGCGAAAATATTGTCTGATTTATACAAAGGAGAAGAAGAGGAGTTCATCCGCATTAAGCCACGGGATGGATTTTCCATGTACAACCCCCCTAGCTGGGTGAGTTGCTATCTTTTACTCAACTCTATTCATTCCCGCAGTCTTTCATCACAAATATTTACCTCGCTAGTCCATAACAGGAACTGCGGAAAGCCGTGAGGGAGGTCCACAGCTAGAGGACCACAACCGGGCCCTCGACCCCGGACTCGAAGAAGATCCGGACATATTTGTGGAGTTTGACGGCAGGGTGTTTTACCAGGCGAGCCGTGACGGCACCTTGGTGGCCATCATCACCTATTATCCCGGCCTCCTCCCGGCACCACGTGTAAGTAAACAGGAGACTTATCTTTCGAAAAGGATTCCCTCTTTCCACCTTACCCACCGCACATATATTATGCTATAAGGGGAAGCCATTAGTGCGCCATGCCGAACCCGCGGCGACTTACCAACAAAGGGCGCCCAAGCCGGGTAGGCTTAAAAGGAAAGCAAACAGGGCTGAGCCGCCATCAAAGAGGTATGTTTTAAAACATGCTCCGTGATTGTCATCTTTAAAATATAACAATGTCCACTGTGTCCTGGCAGAAAGAGTATTCGCCGGACTGTATCCGGAGATCCTGCCCATCATGCCTCTACTAGCCGGACTCCAGAACTGGCCTCAAGGGTGGAGGCTAACGTGGGGACAACACCAGGCGGTCCTCCTATAGAGGATGCAGATAGAATATCTGCTATACATTCCAAGGTGGAGAGCGCTATGAATCATTGGCGTCGACGGGCCGCACTTCGCGACCCTAATTGTTCCGAAGAGGCTTTCAATGTCTTCAACTCGGGAGACACGTACATCCGAGTTGCTCAAGATGGGCTTGCTAGAGCCACAGACCAGTATTTAAAAGATATACGGGTAAGCAAAATCTGATAATTATGTATACTAGTAGCCCCTGAGACTTGAAACAGTTGGTACAACTGATTTAAGGATCATTGTATGAATAGGTTCTTACAGATAAGAACACCAATTTGTCCCAAGAGCTGGAGGAGTGTAAAGCCCAGCTAAGGGCCGCAACTGCCGGAATGGAGGAATCCAATAAGGCCTCATCTGGTAATATTTTTCTCGATCGATAGAAAACGTAATGACGTGTACCATTTGGTATTCGGCGTGTTTGCAGATCTAACAATAGATTCCGCAGGCAATCCTGGAGTGAATCCGGAGATCCTACAAGAGGATGAACAACGAGCTCAACGACAACTAGAGGCTGGTGAACGCGTACGTACACGGGTCAGGCGAGAGAAAAACGATCTCCAGGATGCCAATACCCGGCTGGGCATTGAATTGAAAGATGTTCGGGCCCAGCTTGCAGACTCCGTGAAGGAGAATATGAGGCTTCAACGCGGCATTTTTAGTATGTGCTCAAATGAACCTTTATAAAGTTCGGCGAAGAAACAGGCTAACAGAGTTATGTCTGTAGGTATACTGACTGGTCATCCCGAAGAGGAGATGCCCGGATCTTCAGGCGATCTTCTGGAAGAGCTTTCGCAACTGCACGAACAAGTTCGACAGGTAATGCAGGGTATTGCCAAGGTCTTGCGGCCATCCGCCTCCCTGTCCGGAAGCATGGGGGAGCTTGTACAGCTGCTCAAGGGAGCGCGGCGGCACTTCTGATTATGGAAGATATCTGCCTGTCGACAAGGTGCGAGGGAAGCTTGGGCCATGGTGAAAGCACGGTACACCAAGCTCGATCCGAATCACATGGCCCTGGTCGGACCTATAGGGTCAGATGGGAAAGAGATTCCCGTTAGTCTGGTATATGACCAGGTAGGATTAGACGCAAAGTATTCCCAACAGGATTGTAGGCTAGACAGCTTGTTGGATGGCATAAAAGAAGAAGTATGTGGGTCTAAGTGACTATGTTCTTCAATTGACATATTTTGTCCCTAGCCAGATTGTAAATCATTTGTCATGGTGGACCTTTTCGCTTCAGCCTCTGAACCCGACAGTCCGGAGTGTTTCCGAATACCCGCTCAGTTATGTAAACCAGGGTACGCATGGAAACCAGGCGTAGGGGTCATAATTGCTTGAACAGACAAGTACCCAACTAGCTATGTTATATTACATGGATAGTAAGAAACATCTTCCAGGGAGAATAGTTCCGTTAAGGGTTCCTTTCCCTGGGTACACATGCATTAATGTGCATGTCCGAACTGCGAACAGAGACGCAATATATGCAATGTCTGGGGGTTTGTATTGTAATAGGTAAGAAACATCTTTAGTTCACCGACCGAATATTCCCTTAAGAACGCTAGCTTTCGGCTTCATCCAGTCTGAGGTACACGTCCGGAGTACCCAGTAGTAACAATTGCAGAGGTGCTCCCTTTATGCCCTAGCCGAACTAACGGGAACGTAGGGCATAAACACAGGAGCCAGGCAACCCAGTTTGGCCAAAACTTAAGTCATATCGATGCATATAATGGTGAAGAAACGGTACATATGGGAAAGCGACACATATGCGGTGGGCATGATGACCGGAAGATAATTATATTAAGCTTCTGTATAAGAAGCCCCCAGGAATATTGAGCGCGCATGCTTGAGGATTTAGCGCGTCAAGAGTGTGTAGTTGAGTCACACTTAAAGCCTTAGAGCCATAAGAAGAAAGAGAGAATATATAACTAAAAAAAGGCGGAAGGAAGGAGACGAACACAGAGTTCGACGCTAGGCGTAGAATCTTCGGAGTCTGGCCGCGTTCCATGGGTTCGGCTCGAGTCGATTATCTGATGCATCACGCAGGCGGTACGCTCCTCCGGTGAGAACTTTATCAATGATGAAGGGACCCTCCCACTTGGGCTTGAGCTTGTCCCTTTTTTCTCCGGTAGGCGTAGAACGAGTTCACCAAAGTTTTGGCCCGTACTTCTCTGCTTTGATACCTGCGAGCCTGTTGCTGATAGAATGCGGAACGGGCTTTTGCGACGTCGCGCTCCTCCTCCAGGGCATCTAAACTGTCCTGCCGATCAAGCTCGGCTTCTCTCTCTTCGTACATGCGCACTCGAGGTGAGTCATGAATGATATCGCACGGCAATACCGCCTCTGCGCCGTACACCATGAAAAATGGTGTGTAACCGGTAGTGCGATTTGGCGTGGTCCGCAACCCCCATAGTACGGAATCGAGCTCCTCGACCCAGTGCGTGTCTGATTCCTTTAGGGATCGCACTAGTCTGGGTTTGATGCCGCTCATAATAAGACCATTTGCTCGTTCGACTTGACCGTTTGTTTGGGGGTGATAGACGGAGGCATAATCAAACTTAATACCCATGTTGCCCACCAAGTTTTCACCTCGTCGGTTGTGAAGTTGGAGCCATTATCGGTGATGATGCTATGGGTTACACCGTAATGGTGTACGACCCTTGATATGAAGTCTATCACTGGTCCGGATTCGGCCGTTTTAACTGGTTTGGCCTCTATCCATTTGGTGAATTTATCCACCATGACCAACAGGTATTTTTTCTTATGGCTTCCTCCTTTAAGGGGTTCGACCATATCGATCCCCCAGACCGCAAAGGGCCAAGTTATGGGGATTGTTTGGAGAGTGGTGGGTGGCATATGGCTTTGGTTGGAGAAGAGCTATCAACCGACGCAATGTTGGACGAGGTCCTGTGCGTCTGCTCGGACTGTCGGCCAGTAGAAACCTGCACGAAAGGCCTTGCTTACAAGAGCCTGAGCTGCGGCGTGGTGGCCGCCGAGTCCAGCATGAATTTCGGCCAAGAGCTGTCGCCCTTCCTCTTCGGAGATACATCTTTGAAGTACCCCGGTAGCGCTTTTCTTATAAAGCTCTCCCTCGTGGACCTTGTAGGCTTTAGAGCGCCGCACAATGCAAAGTGCCTCATTTTGGTCCTCTGGGAGTTCTTGCCTATTTAGGTAGGCTAAGATGGGTTTGGTCCACGGGGCGATGACAGCCATGATTAGATGGGCCGAAGGTGTTATTTCGGTGACAGAGCCTCCGATTCTGTCAGTGTGTTCGAGATCTGGGGTTGTGGTCGGATCCGGACTAGTATTGCCAGTCTCCCCTTGCCACACCACAGATGGCTTGAACAACCTTTCCAAGAAGATGTTGGGTGGGACGGGGTCACGCTTAGCGCCGATGCAGGCAAGGATACCCGCCGCTTGATTGTTTTCTCGAACCACATGATGAAATTCAAGCCCCTCGAACCGAGCTGACATTTTGAGGACGGCATTACGGTAAGCCGCCATTTTCGGGTCCTTGGCGTCGAAGTCTCCATTTATTTGAGATATTGCGAGGTTCGAATACCCACGTACTTCTAGGCCTTGGATGCCCATGGAGACCACCATCCGAAGACCATGCAACAGAGCCTCGTATTCGGATGCATTGTTGGAGTCTGTGTATAGTATTTGGAGTATGTATTGGACTCTATCTCCGGTGGGGGTGTCAGGACGATGCCCGCTCCCAGACCAGCCAGCATTTTAGAGCCGTCGAAGTGCATGGTCCAATTGGAGTATGCGCCGTATTCTTTAGGGAGTTCGGCTTCTGTCCATTCGGCGACGAAGTCAGCCAGTACTTGCAATTTAATGGCTCGTCGTGGTTTATATATAATGTCGAATGGGAGAAGCTCGATGGCCCACTTAGAAATCCGGCCCAATCCGGCCCGTGGCATCGCGGTTATTTATTATATCATTGAGTGGTACTTCGGAGGCCACCGTGATCGAACACTCTTGAAAGTAGTGTCGTAGTTTCCGGGATGCCATGAAGACCGCGTATGCTATCTTTTGATAATGTGGGTACTGTGACTTGCATGGAGTGAGGACAATGGATACGTAGTATATCGGCTTTTGAAGCAGGAACTTATGTCCGTCCTCCTCTTGTTCGACGACGAGCACTGTGCTTACGACTTGATGTGTTGCAACTATATATAACAACATGGGTTCGCCAATGTTCGGTGCGGCCAGGATTGGGTTGCTGGCCAAGAGGGCCTTTATTTCTTCCAGTCCAGCCGTGGCCGCATCCGTCCACTCGAAGTGTTCGGTGCATCGAAGAAGGCGATAAAGAGGTAGTGCCTTTTCTCCCAGTCGAGAGATGAAGCGGCTTAAGGCAGCCACGCATCTAGTTAATTTCTGGATTTTCTTGAGGTCTGTTGGGGTAGCCAACTGTGACAAAGCTCGGATTTTAGCTGGGTTTGCTTCAATTCCTCTGTTGGAAATGATGAATCCCAGCAGCTTTTCGGCGGCAACGCTGAAAACACATTTTTCCGGATTGAGTTTGATGTCATATGTTCGGAGGTTGTCGAATGTGAGCCTCAGGTCGTCTATTAAAGATTCGACGTGTCTGTTCTTGATGACCACGTCGTCCACGTATGCCTCAACTGTTTTGCCGATTTGTTTTTCCAGGAAAGTCCGAATCATGCGTTGGTAGGTTGCGCTGGCGTTTTTGAGCCCGAAAGGCATGGTGTTGAAACAGAAAGGGGCGTATGGGGTGATAAATGCCGTTGCGGCTTGATCCGACTCCGCCATTTTGATTTGATGGTAGAGTATGCGTCGAGCAAGCATAATGAGTCGTGTCCTGCGGTAGCGTCGATGATTTGATCGATGCGGGGGAGAGGGAAGGGATCCTTGGGGTAAGCCTTATTAAGGTCCTTGAAATCGACACATAGGCGCCAGGATTTATCCTTCTTTGGTACCATCACCAGGTTTGCTAGCCAGTCCGGGTGTTTTATTTCTCTGATGAATCCAGCTTCGAGTAACTTGGCTAGCTCCTCTCCCATAGCTTGTCGTTTAGGCTCTGAAAAGCGCCGTAGAGTCTGCTTGACCGGCTTGTATCCCTTTAATATGTTTAGGCTATGCTCGGCCAGCCTGCGTGGGATCCCTGGCATGTCTGAAGGGTGCCAGGCGAAGATGTCCCAATTCTCGCATAAGAACGCCCGAAGTGCGGCGTCGATTGTGGGGTTCAGTTGTGTCTCGATGGATGCTGTTTTTGTAGAGTCCGTTGGGTGGACTTGGAATTTGACTATTTTGTCCACTGGTTTAAAGGAGGTGGACTTGAATCGTTTGTCAAGTATCAGGTCGTCCCTGTCCAGTGTGGAGCGTAGCGCGGTTAATTCTTCGGCCGCGAGGGCTTCGGATAATGCCTCAAGGGCCAGGGCGGCGGTTTTATTTTTGACGCGGAGTGCTATGGCCGGATCACTGGCTAGAGTGATGATTCCGTTGGGCCCAGGCATCTTGAGCTTCATGTACCCATAATGGGGTATAGCTTGGAAGCTCGCGAATGCGTCCCGCCCTAAAAGGGCGTGGTATCCACTACTGAACGGGGCCACTTGGAATGTTATCTCTTCGGACCTGTAATTTTCCGGCGTACCAAATACCACATCGAGTGTGATTTTTCCCGCACATCGCGCCTCCTGACTAGGGATAATTCCTCGGAAGGTCGTGCTGCTTTGCTCAATGCGGCTCTTGTCGATTTCCATTTTGTTGAGAGCTTCCTCGTAGATGAGGTTTAATCCGCTGCCACCGTCCATGAGCACTTCAGTAAGCCGGAAGCCGTCCACAGTTGGACTAAGGACCAAAGCAGCTGGTGCTCGGACTGTTCGGAATTGAGGTTCGTCACTGGCATTGAAGGTTATGGCCGTCGTTCCATGTATTTATTGCTGCGACGTGGCAAACTTTGATGAGGCCGCGGAGTGCTCTCTTGCGCCTGTTATTTGAGGCGAAAGTCTCAAAGACTGTCAACACTGTATTGCTGTTTTCTGCGGGATGATGCTCTGCGGTATTGTTAATGAGGAGGTCCTCGCTGCTCTTGGCCACCTGCCGAAGTATCCAACATGCTCTGAGGCTGTGTGTTGGTACTGTATCCGGTGTGGTGTGGATTTTTGCATGGCCTATTGAGCCATCCCTCCAATACGGTTCCACGCCCTATAGTGGGCTTTGGTTTTTTTGTAATTGGATTGGGTGACTTGCGAGAGTGCACCCTTTTAGTTCGGACGAAGGGTTTAGTGAGAGCCAGAGCGTCCCCTGGGTTTTCCAGGTGCTTTCCATCGCACAGTACTTCTGTACTATGGCCGCCAAGTCAGCAAAGTGTGGTATGTCACGGCGACTTATGGCGTTAAGGATTCCCTTGTCCGTGCAATTTTTGTGAAAGAATAAGATTGCGTCTTCCTCATGACAATCCTTAACCTTGCCCATTACAAGGAGGAATCTGGCCCAAAAGTGATGTACTGTCTCTTGGGGTTGTTGTCTGATGTGGGAAAGATCGCTTGTATCTGGGTGTGAAAGGGCATGTAGCCCCTAAGTGTGGTTTTGGTAATTAAATGACAATCTCTATGGACTAATGTTTTCAGTGAGATATATTTGAAGGTTTTGTCCATAGATAGTGCCTCAAGGATATTGGACGAAATCAAGGATGAAGTCCATATATATGAAGATAGTGCCTCAAGGATATTGGACGGAATCAAGGATGAAGTCCATATATATATATGAAGATAGTGCCTCAAGGATATTGGACAGAATCAAGGATGAAGTCCATATATATGAAGATATATTTGCCCTATGCTTTGGTACTAAATGACAATTGTCGGTGTACTAGAGTAGGGGTACCCTAGTATCCCGAACTTGTGCACGGGCAGTTGCAGCACCCCGCGGCAAGGCTTGCCGGGTGACCGCCAAGGTCCTCCGTGGTTCCTTTGGAGCCATTCAAGAACAAAGTATTTAAGCTCAGGAGACAAGGCCCCGGCAAGAGGAGCTTGCCGGGAAGGCCAACCAAGGCATTTCAAGGAACTTGCCGCGACGCGCCGCGCGTCCCGGCAAGGCCCGGTGAGCGACAAGCTTCCGGACCCGACAAGACAACGGCCGCGGCAAGGCGCTTGCCGCGGCAGGCTGCCACTCTGTACCCACGCTCCAGCACATCCACCAACGTGTCGCTTTGGGGGCCTTTCCAGGCGCGCGTGGCGGGAGGCTGTGCAGCCAGTGGTGCGCGGTGGCATGCGAAGCTGACAAGACTACCATCGTGGCAAGCGGTGGCGCCCCTGACGGTCCTTTTCTGCACTGTTTGGGCGACGCAGACGGGCATTTAATGCCTTCGTCCCCTGCCGTCAGGGTTAGGTAGGCTGCACTGTACAGGTAGCTGAACCAACCACCTCTCTTTTTACATTTTTACCCCTGTCTACTTTGCCACCTGTCTGTGACCCCTTGAGCATATAAAAGGAGGCCCATGCGCAACGTAGAGGAGGCTCGGTTCATTGGGAAGCCAGAAAAACATTTAGCTCTTTCGAGCAAGAACACAATACAATCAGACAAGCAACAGTAGGAGTATTATCTCTCCGGAGAGCTCCGAAGCTGCGTAAATTGCTCGTGTGCTTCGCCTCGATCTGCTCTTCGTGCGACCTCCGCCCCCCGCCGAACCGAAAGGGGCACGGTCCGCCGGCCCCATAGGTGTTCGTGGATCAGTTTCCCCGACACAATTCCTATGGAGCATCAAGTGCATTGAATCTTATATGAAGATATGTTCCATAATGATGCTTGAAGTGCATTGGGCTGTTTTGTGAAGTCTGCCATCAAAGCATCCGAAGAAGTCCTCATGGTATCCTTCTCTGGATACCCCGTGCACACGGGCTTGTACCGTGCGCACGGGGTCGAGTGTCAACTCTCTGGATACCCCATGCTTACTTGGCCTAGGTGTTGGCTCTCGAGATCCCATATCCAGTGAGGTTTCAAGTTGGTCTTCGGGTACTTCTATTGAAGCCATCAAGATTGGTTTCAATGCCTAATCTAATTATGTTCATGATGGAGTGCATTGGAGGATCTCAAAGATTGATATATTTGGGCTTCCGAGGATCAAGGCCTGAGAGAGTAATCAAAGAGAAGAATTCAAGTTATGGTCTCAAGACAAGATCATGGTGAGATCATGTGTTGGGTTTCGGTTGATCAAGTCTTGAAGCAAGCAACTAGAGTGACGAATTCATTATGCCTCTCAAGAGATTGTGATGGAGTTTTTAGAAGGGCAAGTGGTGACCAAGATGATATTCATAGTGGAACTTGATATGGTCATGGAAGAGTCTTTGGTGATATAGTCTTGAAGCAATGAAGGGAAATGAAGAGTTCATTGTGGCTTTCAAGAAACCAAGATGGAGCTTCGAGTAAAGATGTTGGTTGACCAAGATAAAGCTCAAAGATTATATCTAAGTGGTCAACTCTCAAAGCACAAACATTGTACCACGTGAGATCAAGTGATCTAGTGGTATGGTAAGTAATTGTGAATTGTGCTTTGTTACCTAACCCATGCTATGTGTTTGGTATGTCTATGTGGGTTAGGTGTTTCTCATGGGCTTGCATCAAAAGGAAAGATCTCAAGGAGCCTATGTGTGGATGACATCAAGTGGTGATGGTCATCGGGTTCGAGGAGTCCAAGTGCAAGATGAGAAGCCAGAGGTTATATGCTTTGAAGCTTGCGGTCCACATCATGATAATGCTCATGTGAAGATGGGCTTAAGTTAAGGCTTCCCTCATTGCAATATGAGGAATCAATTCAAGCATCTTCACCAAGTGGTTGTGGACAAGAAAGCGATTCCAACTTGAGACAAGAATTGGAGTCATCACCAAGCTCAAGTTGAATATGCAAGGCAAAGGTATACCTTAGCTAGGTTTTCCTAGTTTTGCCGGTCTCATGGTGCTTGGAGGGAGACCGGATTATAGGTTTGATAGTCGTACTATCAAGAGGGACTCTCGAGCAAGTAGCTTGATCATGTCGCATGTATAGAGATCAAACCTTTGCATTACTTGTATCATTATTTATTGTTGATCTTGGGTGGTTCTCTATGTGAGGACCTTGGGCTTTTCCATAGCTTCAAAACGAGCCCAAGATCATCGAATTCGGAGTCCGTATGCCAAAGTTATCACTGTTTTAGTGGGCTGCTGCAGGCTGTTCTGGGTACCCCGTGGACACGGGGTTTTTGACCCCCGTGGGCACGGGGCCCCATGCACATGGGCCTGTGCCATGCGCACGGGACCCCGTGGGCACGGGGTCTAAACCCTCGTGGGCACGGGGTGTCCAGGAAGTGCCCGTTGGAGCCCCAACGGCTAGTTTTGGAAGTTGGCTATAAAAGAGCCCTTCCTCCCCACCGGTTTGGGGGTTGTTCATTCACATTCTAAACATCATTTTGAGCCTCTTACCACCTCTCCCAAACCCCTATCTCCCTTCTAAGTGAAGGATGATTTGTGGATGGATCTTGGAGTCATTTGTTGATTTCCTCCATTGCATCCCCTCTCTTCAATCTCCCACTTTCTTGAGTTGCATCTTGTGAGATTGAGAGAGTGAGTTGAGCATTTGTTGCTTGACCTTGCATTGCATTTGATGCATTGGTTTGAGCTCCCCGCATCGATTTGTTTGTGTGAGAGTCCATGAGTTTATTACTCTTGGAGGCTTCGCCTCCTAGACGGTTTGGTGATATATTGAGAAGATTGTGAAGAGGCCTATGTGGCCAAGGTTCTCCCGGAAGCTTCCTTTTGTGGTGTGCTCCGAGGAAGGGTGTTCAAGTGGCCTAGGTGGTCAAGTTCCTCCGGAAGCTTTCGTGGTTGTGGTGTGCTCCAGAGAGGTTTGTAAAGGTGTGGTGGTCGCCTTCAAGACCAACCCCGAGTGAATCGAGGCTCATCCGTTGGGGGTGACTCGACGGTGAGTCACTTGGTGACGCCCCGGAGCTTTGGCTACGACACCGCTCTAACGGAGATTAGCACTCTCAGAGTGTGAACTTCGGGATAAATCCACGTCCCCGACTCACTTGTGGTTATCTCATACCCACACCCTTTACTTTCCGCAATTCATACTTGCCCATATTGATATATCTTGTGATAGTTGAATTGCTTAGTTATTCCTTCATTTCCATATCTTGTGATATAGTTTGTGCTTGCTAGTTTGCTTAATTGCCTATCTTGTTTAGTATAGGTTGTTGGTGCACTTAGTTGAGCCTAGCATTTTTGGGATTTGTGCTTGAAAAGTATCCGTTAGTTTAATTCCGCATTAGGATAAATCCAAATCCGTAAAAGTTTTAAAACTCCTATTCACCCCCCCCCCTCTAGTCGTCATCTAGATCATTTCAATTGGTATGAGAGCTTTGGTCTCTCCTTGGTAGGCTTCACCGCCTAGAGAGTAAAGATGTCGACTAGTGGTATAGTGCACGATGACACCTTTTGTTTTAGTGGCACAAACTATCACTTGTGGAAAATTCGCATGCTTTGTCATTTTCGGACCATGGGTCCATGTTTTGTGCGAATTGTTCTTGTAGGGGCTTCTCCATGGAAGGACGACCTTCTTCCAACTAGTGAGGAAAATGATGATATGCTTTTTGGATATAGTGCTAAGAATGCCATAATCCGGTTTATATCCCTCGAAGTATTTGAGTCTATCATGACTTGTGTGATGGCTCATGATATGTGGACCAAAATTGAAGAAATATATGGTGGGTCCAATCTTGTTGATGTTCATCATCTTCTGGAGGAGCTAATCGAGGAGGTCTCCACATCTTCAAATCATGAAGATCTCCATATTGCTTCTTCCTCCGTGTACTTGGAAATTTCAACTTCTTCCGCCTCACCATCATGTGGCATGTCCCAAGGTAATGACATGGTGAGTGAAAATATCATTTTTGATGATTGTGATGATGTGCTCAACATTGATGATCTTACATGTATACATGGTAGTGTTGTAGATTCTATGGACTTGAGCATATCTAGCAAAAATGACTTACATTCTTGTGCTGATAGTCCATGCATATCATTTGGAGATTCCTTGAATACCTTTTGTGATGATATGCTTGATACTCCTTGTTTCCATGATCTATGTGCTTCTATTTCCTCTAGTTGTTGTTTGACTAACCATGTAGAGGAAACAAGAGAAAATAGTGCATACATCATTAATGAGGAAATTGCTAGAGGAGCAAAGAAGGACATCATCTTGTTGGAGAGGAAATGCTATGAGTGTCAAGAGCATGGACATGGATATCCTACTCTTGATGACAAAGAAACTCCCTCTCCAAAATAATCATCATCAACCTCCGATGTTCACATGTGCCTCATGGCAAGAGGTAATACTGAGGTATCATCTACTCTTTGTAATGGTATTGATGAGAGTAATGATGAATGTGATAGGGATATGAGTCAAGAAATATATGAAATTGGTAATTCTCTTTGTGGGGTAAATAAGAACACTTATGAGATGTTTAAAGATCTTATCACTCATTTTGGAAAGTGTAATGATTTACTTCACGAAGAGCAAGAACAAAATGAAAAACTTGATTGTAACCTTCTTGATGCTCTAGAAACTCTTAAAGACTTAGTGTCTTCTAAAGAAGAGATTGAAGTTGCTCATGATCAACTTAAAGAGGATTTTGAGCACCTTGACCTTGTCTACAAGAATGTCAAAGGAGAGCTCACCAAACTCTCTAAGTCTTATGAGGAACTTCAAGCTACTCATGTGAAGTCTCTAGTTTCTTCTAGCTCTTCTCATATTGTCAATGATGCTTGTGCTACTAACTCTACTTCTTGTGAAGCATCTATCTTGAAGAAGAATGTTGAGCTAAGGGCTCAACTTGTTTTGCTAACTAGCAATTATGGGAAATTAGAAGAAAGTCATGAAAAGCTCTCGGGCTCTCATGATGACCTTCTAATCTCCCATGAAAGGCTAAAGTTAGCTCATGAGGCTATTGTGACTAAGGTAACATCTCGTGAGCCTCATGTGGACATTAGCACTATATTTACTCAAAATGATTTATTGACATGTGCTAGTCCTAGTAATTCATCTAGACATATTATAGCTGATTCTTGTGATGAATTGCTCTCATTGCCTTGTTGCTCTAATAATGAAGTTTCTACTTCCTCTAGTACTTTTGTTGATACTAACCTTGTAGAGGAAAACAAAGAGCTCAAGGCTCAAGTCACTATTTTGAAGAAAGACTTGGAAATGTGTCTTGAAGGAAATTGCACTCTCAACAATATTTTGAGTGGTCAAAAATCCCCTCATGACAAGGGTGGACTTGGTTTCATCTCCAACAACAAGAAGTCCGAGAAAAGGAATAAGGAATAAGACCAAGTCAAGAATCCGGCCAACATCACATGCTTCAAGTGCAAGAATGTTGGACACCATGTGAGATCTTGTCCATTGAAGAAGAAGGCTTCAAATGTGAAGCAACAAGGGAAGCGGCCTCAAGTCCAATCTCAAGGTCAACCTCAAGTTTAATCTCAAGGTCAACCTCAAGCTGAAGAAAGGCCACTACCAATAATGAACCAAGGAAATGCTCCCCAAATTGAGAAAGTAAAGAAGAAGAGAAGGGGGAGCACATGTTGCTATATTTGTCATGAGAAGGGACACATATCTTCATCTTGTCCCAACGGTAACATCCCTAAGCCTCCTCTAGTCAATGATCATTATTTGCTTAGGAAGGATGTTGTTGGCAATTTTTTTGCCAAGTTTGTTGGCGCCCAAAGTGGTTTGGAAATGGAAGAGGCCATTTGGGTTGCCAAGCCTATTGTGTCTAACTTCTTAGGACCCAACTTGGTTGGGGACCATCAAGCTCAACCTTGATCAATAGGTGTGTGGAGGACATTGGAGATTTGGCTAGTTCATGAAGAAAAGAATATTCACCATTTATTTGTTCGAGCCAAGTCATGTGGATTATCTTCATATTATCTATCCAGTGTTCCTCCTTGTGGTAACTTGTATTTGTATTGCTTACATTGAAAGTTACTCGCCCCTTGCTTGCTTAGGTTTTGTATCTAGCATGTGCATTTATATGTTGTGCTTCCTAATATGCTTGATTTGTGTTTTCTAGCATGTGTAGGTTGCATTGCACATCATATAGTGATGCTTGTTGTCTTGAGCCTTATTTGTATGTTGTTTGGCTCTTGCGAGATATTAGTGGATCATCACATTATGGGGGAGTGTTATGTTTTGTGCACATCACAAACCCAAAATGTGAATATGAGAAATACCACATAGTATTGATACTCAATATTATCTAGTCACTATGTGGTATGTCAAGCTCATTTGAAATTCAGTTTCTCAGAGTATCCATTAGTTATCTCTTTTAGGTGGTTATTTGCCTCTGTTGTATGCCTGCCGTGGTATCCAGAAAGTTGCACCAGAAAAGTTCTGGATACCCTGTGCGCACGGGGTCTTTTGACCCCCGTGCGCATGGGGTGTTGCGTAACTCTCTGGGTACCCCGTGCGCACGGGGTCTTTTGACCCCCGTACGCACGGGGTACTGCGTAACTCCCTGGATACCCCGTGTGCACGGGGTCTTTTGACCCCCGTGCGCACGGGGTGTTTGTTGATTATGATCTTGTGCTTCTTCGGATTCTACCACCGAGTGTTAATTCCAAATACCAATTGGTATTTCTTCTTGTGGTAGAATTTTATGATCATCTTCTTCTCGGCTTGTGCTTCAACTTGCCTTATCTCACTCCTTGTACTATCTATTATCTACTTGAGTTAGATAAGCCTTTGAGCATGTGTGTAATGTATATCCTATATGTTCTTTGGTTTTTGCTTAGTTCATATGTTGTACTTTTCTTGCGGTCCTGTGTGGATTCGTCTCTTTGATATAATTTGGACAACTTGAATGCTTTATGTTATTTTTGGAGTATTCTTTGTTTAAGTGTTCTCTTGTCCAAATTGTATCTCTTTGGATCTTGGTAGGTATGTGCATGCATATTTATTTATGTACTTCTTCATGCCTTGCTTGCTCTCTTGATCCTCTATATAGGGTAAACTCCATAATATAATTAATGGTTAAAGGTGTGCATGAATTTCATTTTCATATCCTTTTGCACATACTTATTGTGGAGTTTGCCCTATGTATTGTGATTGTGCTTACTTCTTCGGACCCAATATGTTTGGGGACCATTTTGTACCCTAATGTGTTTTAGGTACCTCGGAGAAGCATTGGATGCTTGGCTTATTCACGAGGAGGTGGAGACACCGTGGGAAATTATTAGGGCCAAGCTTGATTGATTCTTTGATTTGGTGGAGAAGATAAATGAAAGCCCGGTTCGGTCCTTCCATGCGGAGCAATTTGTTTCAAGTGTTGTAGGTGATGAGGCTCCTTCCCAAGCTACAAGTACAATGGGGATTGGTCATATTCTTCCACAAGAAACACCCCTTGTCCATGTAGAAGAAGAAGGAGTAAGAGCCCCTCTTGTGGATCGACCATAAGGGAAGTCATCACCCCCAACACAAGAGCAAGATGTTATGGGAGATCATATACCTATCCAAGAACAAGATCAAGTCCCTCATGTTCGCGTACTAGATCAAGGGTCTCTTGAACCAATGCTTTCTCTCTTGGTAACAAGTACTTACTTCATGCATTTATTCAAGTTAGAGTCAACATTGTGTGTGTTGCATCATGGCATGATTAGTACTTGTTGAGTGAGTGCTTGTATATTTTGCACATATGTTTGCACTCATGAGTTGGTGGATATATTTTGGACCCATGCTTAGCATGATTATCATATTGGATATCTCCATTATCCCTTGTCCAAAATATGTTCTTTAGATCCTTTGAATGTTTGATTCTTTTGTCATATCATTTTGGTGCATTCTATGGATGCTCAATATAGTGTGAATTTCTTCGTTTGTTCATAACTGGATATGTGCATTTGATTCCACTCATAATATGAGAAATGCACAAATTAAGGAGGAACTCATACTATATTGGCCGTCTATATTTTTCTTCCATTTTGGCACTTGTTGCCAATGGGGGAAGTTTAGAGGGTTTAGGTGAAGTGGGTTGGTTCCTGTCATTCATGCTTATCTACTTTTGTTGTGCTTGCTCATTGCATGGATGTGTATATAGAGGAAACTCCACCAAGTTATTTCCTGTGCATATATTGTGGGGGAGTTTGCTCTATATATTGTGGTTCTACTAGCATCAAATTCTTGTGTAGTATTTCGATGCTAGTACAACTGGTTTTGATAACATCAACTATCTTTGTGATGTTTGAAGCTATCAAAACCACCTCAAGTATACAATTTATTCTCGGATAGATTGCATACTTGTTTTAAATTCATTATATAAACCCTCTTGTTGAGATTGTCATCAATTACCAAAATGGGGGAGATTGAAAGGGCATGTAGCCCCTAAGTGTGGTTTTGGTAATTAAATGACAATCTCTATGGACTAATGTTTTCAGTGAGATATATTAGAAGGTTTTGTCCATAGATAGTGCCTCAAGGATATTGGACGAAATCAAGGATGAAGTCCATATATATGAAGATAGTGCCTCAAGGATATTGGACGGAATCAAGGATGAAGTCCATATCTATATATGAAGATAGTGCCTCAAGGATATTGGACAGAATCAAGGATGAAGTCCATATATATGAAGATATATTTGCCCTATGATTTGGTACTAAATGACAATTCCTATGGAGCATCAAGTGCATTGAATCTTATATGAAGATATGTTCCATAATGATGCTTGAAGTGCATTGGGCTGTTTTGTGAAGTCTGCCATCAAAGCATCTGAAGAAGTCCTCATGGTATCCTTCTCTGGATACCCCGTGCACACGGGCTTGTACCGTGCGCACGGGGTCGAGTGTCAACTCTCTGGATACCCCATGCTTACTTGGCCTAGGTGTTGGCTCTCGAGATCCCATATCCAGTGAGGTTTCAAGTTGGTCTTCGGGTACTTCTATTGAAGCCATCAAGATTGGTTTCAATGCCTAATCTAATTATGATCATGGTGAGATCATGTGTTGGGTTTCGGTTGATCAAGTCTTGAAGCAAGCAACTAGAGTGACAAATTCATTATGCCTCTCAAGAGATTGTGATGGAGTTTTTAGAAGGGCAAGTGGTGACCAAGATGATATTCATAATGGAACTTGATATGGTCATGGAAGAGTCTTTGGTGATATAGTCTTGAAGCAATGAAGGGAAATGAAGAGTTCATTGTGGCTTTCAAGAAACCAAGATGGAGCTTCGAGTAAAGATGTTGGTTGACCAAGATGAAGCTCAAAGATTATATCTAATTGGTCAACTCTCAAAGCACAAACATTGTACCACGTGAGATCAAGTGATCTAGTGGTATTGTAAGTAATTGTGAATTTTTCTTCGTTACCTAACCCATGCTATGTGTTTGGTATGTCTATGTGGGTTAGGTGCTTCTCATGGGCTTGCATCAAAAGGAAAGATCTCAAGTAGCCTATGTGTGGATGACATCAAGTGGTGATGGTCATCGGGTTCGAGGAGTCCAAGTGCAAGATGAGAAGCCGGAGGTTATATGCTTTGAAGCTTGCGGTCCACATCATGATAATGCTCATGTGAAGATGGGCTTAAGTTAAGGCTTCCCTCATTGCAATATGAGGAATCAATTCAAGCATCTTCACTAAGTGGTTGTGGACAAGAAAGGGATTCCAACTTGAAACAAGAATTGGAGTCATCACCAAGCTCAAGTTGAATATGCAAGGCAAAGGTATACCTTAGCTAGGTTTTCCTAGTTTTGCCGGTCTCATGGTTCTTGGAGGGAGACCGGATTATAGGTTTGATAGCCGTACTATCAAGAGGGACTCTCGGGCAAGTAGCTTGATCATGTCGCATGTAGAGAGCTCAAACCTTTGCATTACTTGCATCATTATTTATTGTTGATCTTGGGTGGTTCTCTATGTGAGGACCTTGGGCTTTTCCATAGCTTGAAAACAAGCCCAAGATCATCGAATTCGGAGTCCGTATGCCAAAGTTATCACTGTTTTAGTCGGCTGCTGCAGGCTGTTCTGGGTACCCCGTGGACACGGGGTTTTTGACCCCCGTGGGCACGGGGCCTCGTGCACACGGGCCTGTACCGTGCGCACGGGACCCCGTGGGCACGGGGTCTAAACCCCCGTGGGCACGGGGTGTCCAGGAAGTGCCCGTTGGAGCCCCAACGACTAGTTTTGGAAGTTGGCTATAAAAGAGCCCTTCCTCCCCACCGGTTTGGGGGTTGTTCATTCACATTCTAAACATCATTTTGAGCCTCTTACCACCTCTCCCAAACCCCTATCTCCCTTCTAAGTGAAGGGTGATTTGTGGATGGATCTTGGAGTCATTTGTTGATTTCCTCCATTGCATCCCCTCTCTTCAATCTCCCACTTTCTTGAGTTGCATCTTGTGAGATTGAGAGAGTGAGTTGAGCATTTGTTGCTTGACCTTGCATTGCATTTGTTGCATTGGTTTGAGCTCCCCGCATCGATTTGTTCGTGTGAGAGTCCATGAGTTTATTACTCTTGGAGGCTTCGCCTCCTAGACGGTTTGGTGATATATTGAGAAGATTGTGAAGAGGCCTATGTGGCCAAGGTTCTCCCGGAAGCTTGCTTTTGTGGTGTGCTCCGAGGAAGGGTGTTCAAGTGGCCTAGGTGGTCAAGTTCCTCCGGAAGCTTCCGTGGTTGTGGTGTGCTCCGGAGAGGTTTGTAAAGGTGTGGTGGTCGCCTTCAAGACCAACCCCGAGTGAATCGAGGCTCATCCGTTGGGGGTGACTCGACGGTGAGTCACTTGGTGACGCCCCGGAGCTTTGGCTACGACACCGCTCTAACGGAGATTAGCACTCTCACGAGTGTGAACTCGGGATAAATCCGCGTCCCCGACTCACTTCTGGTTATCTCATACCCACACCCTTTACTTTCCGCAATTCATACTTTCCCATATTGATATATCTTGTGATAGTTGAATTGCTTAGTTGTTCCTTCATTTCCATATCTTGTGATATAGTTTGTGCTTGCTAGTTTGCTTAATTGCCTATCTTGTTTAGCATAGGTTGTTGGTGCACTTAGTTGAGCCTAGCATTTTTGGATTTGTGCTTGAAAAGTATCCATTAGTTTAATTCCACATTAGGATAAAGCCAAATCCGTAAAAGTTTTAAAACTCCTATTCACCCCCCCTCTAGTCGTCATCTAGATCATTTCAGGGTGGGTGGGTGGATTTAAGTCCGAACTCTGACCCAATCCGGGACCCAGTGGCTGGGGAGCTTCCGAACTTGGGAGTTCGGGTTCCGGGGTGTTACCCAATTTTTCCGGCCCGCTGTTCGATTCTAGATTCGGAGCTTGGGTCGAGTCCTCCCACAAGCGGGTATCCGGCTCAGAGAGCTCGGAAATCCGGACACAGTTCGTCCTCAAAACAGAGGAAAAGTCGTTGCATTGCTCCTCCACCACCACTATTTAATGGGTGACCGGCGGAGAGTTAATCTCTCTTTGATTGGGTTTAAGCCCAACCCGATCATAGTCGGTAGCGACTCCCAAGGCGGCGATGCGATCTAAGAGCTCGTTCAAGGACGAAAGTTTCATCGGATCCATCTGCTCGGCGTATTCTGAGCTAATGTGGAGGCTGTTTTCGATGACCCGAGAAGTCATCGTTGACACGGCGGCCGAACGGGCGGTCATGACGAAGCCGCCTAGTCGGAGGGTTTGGCCTAAAGCCAGGGCTCCCCCCGAGGCGATGTTGTCCTTGAAAACAAGGCGAGCCATCAAACATTTTTTCGACGTCACAATGGAACTCTCAATGAAAGCACCAATGTCAGTGTCAAAACCGACGGATCTTTGATAGGGGGTCCCGAACTGTGCGTCTAAGCCTAATGGTAACAGGAGGCGGGGGACACGATGTTTACCTAGGTTCGAGCCCTCTCTATGGAGGCAATACCCTACTTCTCGCTTGATTGATCTTGATGATATGAGTATTACAAGAGTTGATCTATCACGAGATCGTAGAGGCTAAACCCTAGAAGCTAGCCTATGATTATGATTGTTCTTGTCCTACGGACTAAACCCTCCGGTTTATATAGACACCGGAGGGGTAGGGTTATACAGAGTCGGTTACAGAGAAGGAAATCTACATATCCGAATTGCCAAGCTTGCCTTCCACGCAAAGGAGAGTCCCACCCGGATACGGGACGAAGTCTTCAATCTTGTATCTTCATAGTCCAACAGTCCGGCATAAGCATATAGTCCGGCTGTCCGAGGACCCCCTAATCTTGGACTCCCTCAATAGGTGCCGGCCGCTGGCTGTGTCCCGCGAGAAACACATTCATTTTGGAGGCTGGCCGTGTTGTCGGCGACAAAACTATTCATTTTGTAGGCTGGCTCTGTTGCCGGCCGCTGGCTGTGTTGCTGGCGAGGACGTGTAGGCCGCTCTGTTGCCGGCGAGGACGTGTAGGCCGCTGGCTCTGTTGCCGGTGAGGACGTGTAGGCCACTGGCTCTGTTGCCGGCGTGAACTAGGGTCGCTGGGCTGAACTAGGGCGTGCTATTTTCGAAAGTTGGCGTTTGAAAATGGAGGCAGACAAAGTGTGACGGAAAGATGCGTCCGTGCGCTGGACACATGGCGACCGCATACCAGAACAGGTTTGGAAATGATTCATTGACCTACCAAATAAACAGAATCCGGGTAAAACGGATATTCCTTTGGGGTTGCGCGGTGGAGTTGGGCTGATTGATTCGGCAACGTGAACGAGACGAACGTGGGCCGGCTTGGAGTAGAGAAAGGAGCAACTCGGTCCAGTCCACTGCTGATGTACTGCTGCCTATTTTTATCCGCTGCAAAAATTGAGGGGAGATATATAAAATCGGCTGCGGGCGAGCGTGGGCCGGCTTGCATCGCACGACCCTTTGCCGGTGAAGAGAACAGAGTAGGCCTCGCACGCCAATGGCAGGTTCGTCCTCCCCCCTCCCCCTCCCCCTCCCCCTCCAACCCTAGATAGATCCCCCAACAAACTCTCGATTCCTCGATTAATTTCTCCGATTCCATGCCAAGTCCACCACGTAGCGGTGGATTCGGTCCGATTCGGCTATTCTTGTTCAGTTCCGCTTGAGATTTCGGCCGCGAACTTTGGGGCGAGTGGTTGTTTAGGGATGTTTCACGCTGTTGGAGGAGAGATTTGAGGTGCGGGGACGTGCTTCTGTACGAACTTGGAGCTTGCAGCGCGATGAATCGTTGCCGGGTTGCTCCAGCTATCTTGACGTGGACGAAGGACGGTGGAACTGGCGTCGATTTTATCGATTTGGTAGGAATTGGCGTTGGCGGTTCGTGCGAAGATGTGGGCATGAGAATTTTCGGCCGGTTAGTACTTCGAGCTGTCCCCGGAGATGGCTTGATGTGCCAGTACCCGCTAATTTGTAGCTCTGAGCTTGATTCTATGTTGATTGGCATGATTCAAGAGGGTTTGGTTAGCTCGACGGAGCTTGGCGACCAGAGTTTTGCATACCCTGATGTTCTACGATTGGTTAACGTCCGTGCCTGAGCCCGTATAGGCTTACTAGTTTGTCAAAGTACACTGGTCATTTGAGGTGTAACAAAGTATCTAGTCCTTCCTGGGAGGCAGCCTAAAATCAGGCATTCGATCATATACCTCTTGTTTTCTTGTTGCTAAACCCATTTCCTTTTATTTGACAAAAAAATGCTTATTTGGCTAAACGAGATTCTTGTCTGAAAGATAGCACCTACTCGTGCATTTCCTGTTGGAGCCTTTTATTGGTCTTCTATTTCTGCACTCCAGTTGTGTTGGCCATTCTTCAGTATTGTAGTTTGCTGCTAGCTCACTGCCAGTCACGTGCTTTTCATTATCCGATTATGGGGTTTTGTAATGCCTCTCAACTACTGATGTTATATGCCTCACATATTGATTTCTAAGTGGTTGAGATCAATTCTGATCTTCACTCGGTTAAATTTCCAGGTGCACCACCAAAACCGTGGGAACGTGCTGGGGCTGAGGGAACATCCGGTCCATCACCTTTCAAACCACCATCTGGTGGCAGCACTAGCGATGTCGTCGAAGCTTCTGGTACAGCTAAACCTGGAGAAACCATTGCTGCTACAGAGAGGAACATGTCTGCCAATGTAAATAACCCCATCTCGAGGCCTATGCCCCAACGTCCTTGGCAGCAAACAGGCTATGGAAATTCCTATGGAGGTAATCTCCTGTACTGACCTAGAGCCTATTTGAAGCTTGTTTGCCTTTTGGGGATATCTTGTCAACAATGGTTGTCCTGAGAATGTTCATTTCCTCTTATACAGGAACAGGATATGGATCCAATATGTATAGTTCGGTTGGTGGATATGGCAGTACTTATGGTAGCGGCGGGCTCTATGGGAATAGCATGTACTCGAGCTATGGAGGAGGTGGCGGCCTCTATGGAGGTTCCGGGATGTATGGGGGAGGAATGTATAACAGTGGGATGGGAAGCTCTTATGGTGGTTATGGTATGGGTGGCATGGGTGGCATGGGTGGCATGGGTGGCATGGGTCCTTACGGCAATCCGGATCCAAATTCATTTGGCCCTCCCGCAGCACCACCGGGTTTCTGGGTGTCCTTCCTACGCGTGGTATAATACTTCTCCTACTTTTTCATTGATCATGATTGTGTTCTGTTTCAATTGGTCCAGCCGTCTAGTGCACATTGAAGCATGCCATAACTTCTGAATGTTCATTAATGTCTAATATGAAATGTTTGGATACAAGCATTTTCTGCCTAAAGCAACGCAATCTCTGTATACTTTTTTTTCATCCAGTTGTCCACTTTATTTTACTCTGAAGCTCAGGCTGTTGTGAGTTTCTATGTTGTATCTATTTTGATATGTGTAGTTAAGTAGGTTTTAGTTAATATACATTCTAGTGTGTCATCATGGTAATGTTAAACATTTGGCCATGCTTGTTGACATTTGTTTTTTGGAGTAGAGATCTTATCATCAAGTATATCAAAGTTTATAGATAGACATGTGTGAAGTTACATGTCATTCATAACACATGAAGGCCCTGTTTGATCGCTCAGAATTTTCTATGTATTATGAAAATACTACAGTTTTTTAGATTACCACGGTTTTAATTACTGTGAGCTGTTTGGCAACCACAAAAAACTGTAATATCAATACAACGGTATTCCGCAAACCATGGCATTTTCTCTGGATAAAACACCAACAACCCTGGACCTCTTTTTTTAAAACCGAGCACGCAAAAAGAACGAGCCCATCCTAAGCAGCCGTCGCCGCCCTGTTGTGTGTGGATGGTGTCTTGGTCAGCGGCCATTAACAAATCAAAAAGGTTCCTCCCGCTGCTTCCTCCTATTTTACCTGAAGTCGTGTCCGCCCAATCTGTGTTCCCTCCGTTACTAGATCTTATATAGCGAAGGTCTGTGCGGGGATTTCGTTCCCGTTTCTCGGTGTGCATGATGGACTGGCCTGGCCGGGATGACCAAGCCGTTCCCGTCAACCCGCAGCTCCACCTCGCGTGTTGTGCCGCCGGCTTAGCCGTGTTGCAGAGCGTCAGGTCCTTGCTCTGTGTCAGTACGTTCTAAGTTCGATTGCTCCTCCTTGATGAGTGTGACATCGAGCTTGTGCGTCGTTCAATTAGTCTGTGGTCATACTAGTTTGTGCATGCCGGTGCTCTGTGCATGTTCGTTCATCAGCTTGCAACGTCTAGGTAGCTAGCAACGCGAGCGTTTGCAAACTGCTTCAAACGGCTAGCTCGTTAACTTTAGTTGACGCATATAAGGTCTTGCCAAACAGGTCTACAGTTTTCTGAATACTCCAAAATACTTTGTTATGTCAAAACCGTGGTTTTTTGTACCTACAGGTTAAATTACTGTAGTTTTTCAATACTTTGCTATCAAACACAGCCGGATTATAATAGTTCCCCCATTACTTTGACAGTTTAACACTTGCTTAATCTTTTGAATACAATTCTTCATAACTAATCCTGGATTTGCTACAGATGCATGGTGCTGTCAGTTTCTTTGGGCGAGTTGCATTTCTCGTTGAACAAAACACACAAGCCTTCTATTTATTCATTACTGCTATGTTGCAGGTACTATTATTTTACGTTCTCCTCGCTTGTCTTGGGTTTGAATAGCATGCTTACAGCTGTACTTGCATTGTTTGTATCTGATTGCCACAGCTCTTTGATCGGTCTGGAATGCTTTACGGTGAGCTTGCGAGATTTGTCTTACGCCTGCTCGGAGTCCGAACAAAGTCAAAGAAAGGCCGCGTTCAGGGTGCTGAGGCCCCTGCATTCGAGGGACCTGGCCAGCAGCTTTTTGAGGCACCAAAAGCCGGCAACAACTCATGGGACAATGTTTGGGGAAACTAAGACGCCTTGCCCTTTTATGTGCCGTTCAACTTATAGAAACATACAGTTAGCGAAGGAAAGATTATGAAAGGCATGCATGTCAGCAATCAATCTTAAAGCGAAGAAGAGCGCCCAGTCGGAGGAATTGTCTGTTGTAGTTAGCGAAAGAACACAAGGGCTGCTCTTTCTGATTTTCATGGCTTAATCTGCTGTGAGCCTAATGATGTCCAGTTTGCTTTGCTCGAGGATGCAGTGTTGTTTAAGTATTTCTGTTGTTTGTATCTATGTGGGGGTAAATAATACCTGTTATCTTGAAAAGAATGAAGCGAAATGTATTGTGTTCTCTCCCTATTTCTTAGTTTGATTTTCAGCTGAAGGTGGCATTGAAGATGGTAAATGAAGTGCAAACATTTCATCATCTTCTTAGCAAGTGTGTCACATAAGTACAGACTTGAGCAAAAACGTTTTGTCCAGCTGACTGAGGTACATGTATTATGTACAAGAAGTCAAAGCAGCCAAAATGCTGAAACATTGACATGGGTTAGGCTAAAAAATAACTTTAATTGTTGGTAGCATGACCAACATTCTCCATCTATTTTTTTAATTAACTGATGAAGTGGGCTTTGAAGATTCTGGCTGACAGTTGAGGATGATGATGATGGTGCATGCAGATACAATTGTCTTGTCTCCAAGAAAGAAAGTACCCCCAGGAAACACGTCTGAAGCGCACCCCTGATCGATCAATCAATGAGAATAAATCCTGAAACGCAAACTGGCACGGTGGCCTCGTCTGCAACGGATCCGAAACCGTAGGGCGGAGGAAGAGAAGAAATGACGAAGCTGGAGGGCATTTTCCGCGAGGGGATAAATGTGGCGATTTTGTAGGGAAAGGAGGGTTGCAAGTGGATGAGGAAGCAGTGTAGGAGAACCGCCCTCTCTTCCCACCTCCAATTGCTCATCTCATCCATACAGCCCCTCATCTCTCTCAACTGCTCAATTATTCTCCGTTGTATTGTTTGTCTGCATGCACAGAAACCTTGAGGACTCGCCGCCTCATCTCTTATATTGCATCCATCCCCTTCCCCACCACAACCCCTAGTTCCTTCCTTCCCTTCCCCTCAGCCTTGAGGGGACAGTCAGCCACAGCCTCCTCATACAAGGTAAAAATCTAACGAGTTTCAGAGTAATTTACCAGGTTTATGATGCTCCAGTTCTTGGACGCTGTTACTATGTTATTAGCACATATTCTTTCCTTGTCTTGACCGTGTAATCTTCTTCACTAAGGTGTTTCACCCACTTGCATGTAGTAATTTTCTTTTCTTCAGGTAACTAACGACGCCTCTTGTTGTCTGTATGGATGGTGATTTGCACAGAAAAATGGAGATCACCAATGTCACAGAGTACCAGGCCATCGCCAAGCAGAAGCTTCCCAAGATGATCTATGACTACTATGCCTCCGGTGCCGAGGACGAGTGGACGCTCCAGGAGAACAGGGAGGCCTTTGCCAGGATCCTGTAAGCTGCCTGCCCATCCTTGACGTTTTCGTCCCACGGTATCTCCGTGTCTGTTTTGTTTGTAGAAATGCGTAAGAGCGCCAACTATACAACTGCTAACGTTATGCTCCTCCGTACCAACTGAATTTCGGGGTTTCAGAGTTTGATGTACTACCTTAGAGCACATCTAATTCACCAGAGACAACAAACTTTAAGCAATAATTAAACAGGACGATTCTGATGTTTCGATATATAGCGTTCCAAGTCAATCAGCTTGTCATGTAATGTTCCGGAAATCCATGCTATTTGTCTAATATTCTCCTACTAGTTTAGGAACAGCTATCAAGTTCCTATTTACGTAGTAGCATAATAGGTTGCTCAAGTAATTTCTCAATACATCCTTTCAGAGCTAGACTTACTAACCCTAGTACTACTGATTTACCCATCATTGTTTGCATGTGTTTCGGGTAGGTTCCGCCCGCGCATTCTGATCGATGTATCCAAAATCGACATGACAACAACTATCCTGGGATTCAAGCTCTCAATGCCCATCATGATTTCCCCCACTGCCATGCAGAAGATGGCTCACCCAGATGGTATTGTCTCTCTGAAATGTCATTTGATTGTGCTTAATTGAGCTACACCAAAGTATATAACGTTGTAAGAATTTTGAAATGGTTCCTGCTTTGTCTGCTGCACATTGTTGACCTAATATTGGCATATCCATCCTACTCTCAGGAGAGTATGCGACTGCCCGCGCAGCATCAGCAGCAGGCACTATAATGGTATGTCCATTCAGTCCCTTTGCAGCAGAATATCTACGGATATATGGAACAATCCTATGTGACCAAGTAGAATGAGGTGCTAAAGATGCTGTATTTTTCTTTCAGACATTGTCGTCCTGGGCTACTTCAAGTGTTGAGGAGGTTGCCTCAACCGGACCAGGGATCCGTTTCTTCCAACTCTATGTAAATACTATGTCCGTTGAACAAGTGCTACTTACAGAATCCTTGTCTCTCTCATTTTGTTACTCAGGCTTGTGAATGATCATAGTTCATCTCAACTTTGTAGGTCTACAAAGACAGGAAGGTGGTCGAGCAGCTTGTGAGGAGAGCGGAAAAGGCTGGATTCAAGGCGATAGCGCTCACCGTGGACACCCCGCGACTTGGCCGCAGGGAAGCTGATATCAAGAACAGGTACCCGCCACTCATATTCCCCATAGAATCATATATGATGGTGCAATAAATAATATCGACAGGCAATGTGGTGAAGATGACAATGATACACTGAAGCAACATAAAGCACATCTGTCGGGATTTACACTAAGCAACCTACTTGTGGCTGCAGATTTGTTTTGCCACCAAATTTGACACTCAAGAACTTTGAAGGTTTGGACCTCGGGAAAATGGACCAGGTGCATAATTCATCTTACAGAACACAATACAAACTCTGCATGTCTCTCTGAATTCTCATGGGATCTCTTTGTTCCAAGCAGGCTAACGATTCAGGACTAGCTTCATATGTCGCCGGCCAAATCGACCGCACACTGAGCTGGAAGGTAAACCAAGAAGAAGAAAAAAGTCTTACTTGAACTTGACAACTAACTCCATTCGTGTATGAAATTTGTTCTAGTTGCCGTGGCTCTGAACTGAAGATGTAGCCTTGTGGTGCAGGATGTGAAGTGGCTGCAGTCCATCACCACGATGCCGATCCTGGTGAAAGGAGTGATCACCGCAGAGGACAGCAGGCTCGCCGTCGAGAACGGCGCGGCCGGAATCATCGTGTCCAACCACGGCGCCCGGCAACTGGACTACGTCCCGGCGACCATCAGCGCCCTGGAAGAGGTCGTGAAGGGTGCTGGCGGGCAGATCCCCGTCTTCCTGGACGGCGGTGTGCGCCGCGGCACCGACGTCTTCAAGGCGCTCGCTCTCGGCGCCGCCGGCGTCTTCGTAAGTGCAGTGCATGCTCTTGTCCTGGGCTAGCTAGCTCGCTAGCGAATTCAGCAAGTCATGATATTAGGTGTGACTGTGTGCATGGCATGCAGATCGGAAGGCCGGTGGTGTTCTCGCTGGCGGTGGCCGGGGAGGCCGGGGTGAGCAACGTGCTCAAGATGCTGCGCGACGAGTTCGAGCTGACCATGGCGCTGAGCGGCTGCAACTCGCTGGCCGACATCACCCGCAACCACGTCGTCACCGAGGCCGACAAATTCGGCGTCATGCCGTCCCGCTTGTAACTTGGAACCAAATCAAGTCGGTCCACGTCGCCGGCGGCCGTATAGCGATCAAGGCTCACGTACGTAACGGCATCGATGCGTGATAATGCTACCTAGTGTAATTAATTTTGGACGGGATGTGTGTGTGTGTGTGTTTCCGACTTCCTAAGTGCTGTGATATGGCATGGATCGATTAAACATGATAAATGAATTAAATACGTACATTATTCCTCGCAAAAAAATTTCTTTTTTAAGAGTACGCCTAGACGTACCATAGCTTTATAGAAGGCAGAATTATAAGTACAAGATGACTATCACCCCGCAAAAAAAAGGTACAAGATGACTATCACTTGCTGCGAACAACGAGTGTAGCACAACCACCACACCCAAGCCACCAACGACCATACACCACTACAAAGCACAAGCGCTTGCCCAACAGATAACAACACCGTGTCTCGACCCATGTCGGCACCTCCGAAGACCAACTGCTCCCACAGAACTTCACTTGTCAACGCACCATCCATCCTGAATGCCGAAGAGGAAGTGGCAAGTAAATGGCAGAACTTGATCCGATCCGAGGAAAACACCGTCTTGGACACACCGGCGACGGCCGTGCATAGCGCCGCCGATAATCAAAATTGGGCCACAGCGAACACCGGAGGAGAGCAACGAGGAACCAGGCCATGTCTCCAAACACGATGCTCTCAACAGAGGAACGACGTCAAGTACGCCGCCATCATGCCGATCTGATCGAATCAAGGCTTTCACCCGGAGACAACAACCAACTCCAAACGAGCGAGGGAAATGTCGAATACACTCGGCAATGCCTCCAAGGAGGGGAATGACACCCACGGGCGCCATCGCCGCCGGCCCGGCAAGAGCCATGCAAGATTTGTTGGGGAACATAGTAATTTCAAAAAAAATTCCTACGCACACGCAAGATTATGGTGATGGCATAGCAACGAGAGGGGAGAGTGTTGTCCACGTACCCTCGTAGACCGTAAGCGGAAGCGTTATGACAACGCGGTTGATATAGTCGTACGTCTTCACGATTCGACCGATCCAAGCACCGAACGTACGGCAACTCCGTGTTCAGCACACGTTCAGCTCGATGACGTTCCCCGGGCTCCAATCCAGCAAAGCGTCGGGGATGAGTTCCGTCAGCACGATGGTGTGGTGACGATGATGATGTTCTACCGGCGCAAGACTTCGTCTAAACTTCGCGACGATATGACCGAGGTGGAATATGGTGGAGGGGGGCACCGCACACGGCTAAGGAACGATCCATAGATCAACTTGTGTGTCATGGGGTGCCCCCTGCCCCCGTATATAAAGGAGCAAGGGAGGAGGAGGCCGGCCCTAGGAGGAGGGCGCGCCAAGGGGAGTCCTACTCCCACCGGGAGTAGGACTCCTTCTTTCCTAGTCCAACTAGGAGAAGGGGGGAAAGGAGGGAAGTGGAGAAGGAAGGGAGAGGGGGGCCGCGCCCCAAACCCCTTGTCCAATTCGGACTGGGCTTGGGAGGGGCGCGCGCCACCTCCTGGCTCCTTCCCACTAAGGCCCATTAAGGCCCAATACTCTTCCCCGTATTTCCGTAACTCCCAGGTACTCCCAAAAATACCCGAATCACTCGGAACCTTTCCGAACTCCGAATATAGTCGTCCAATATATCGATCTTTACGTTTCGACCATTTCGAGACTCCTCGTCATGTCCCCGATCTCATCCGGGACTCCGAACTCCTTCGGTACATCAAAACTCATAAACTCATAATATAACTGTCATCGAAACCTTAAGCGTGCGGACCCTACGGGTTCGAGAACTATGTAGACATGACCTAGAACTATTCTTGGTCAATAACCAATAGCGGAACCTGGATGCTCATATTGGCTCCTACATATTCTACGAAGATCTTTATCGGTCAAACCGCATAACAACATACGTTGTTTCCTTTGTCATCGGTATGTTACTTGCCCGAGATTCGATCGTCGGTATTCAATACCTAGTTCAATCTCGTTACCAGCAAGTCTCTTTACTCGTTACATAATGCATCATCTCGCAACTAACTCATTAGTCACATTGCTTGCAAGGCTTATAGTGATGTGCATTACCGAGAGGGCCCAGAGATACCTCTCCGGCAATCGGAGTGACAAAACCTAATCTCGAAATACGCCAACCCAACATGTACCTTTGGAGACACCTGTAGTACTCCTTTATAATCACCAGTTACGTTGTGACGTTTGGTAGCACCCAAAGTGTTCCTCCGGTAAACGGGAGTTGCATAATCTCATAGTTACAGGAACATGTATAAGTCATGAAGAAAGCAATAGCAACATACTAAACGATCAAGTGCTAGGCTAACGGAATGGGTCATGTCAATCACATCATTCTCCTAATGATGTGATCTCATTAATCAAATGACAACACATGTCTATGGTTAGGAAACATAACCATCTTTGATTAATGAGCTAGTCAAGTAGAGGCATACTAGTGACTATATGTTTGTCTATGTATTCACACATGTATTATGTTTCTGGTTAATACAATTCTAGCATGAATAATAAACATTTATCATGATATAAGGAAATAAATAATAACTTTATTATTGCCTCTAGGGCATATTTCCTTCAGTCTCCCACTTGCACTAGAGTCAATAATCTAGTTCACATCGCCATGTGATTTAACACCAATATTCACATCTGTATGTGATTAATACCCAATAGTTCACATCATCATGTGACCAACACCCGAAGGGTTTACTAGAGTCAATAGTCTAGCTCACATCGCTATGTGATTAACACCCAAAGAGTACAAAGATATGATCATGTTTTGTTCGTGAGAGAAATTTAGTCAACGGGTCTGTCACATACAGAGCCGTATGTATTTTGTAAATATTCTATGTCTTCAATGCTCGGCATGGAGCTACTCTAGCTAATTGCTCCCACTTTCAATATGTATCCAGATTGAGACTTAGAGTCATCTGGATCAGTGTAAAAGTTTGCACCGATGTAACTTTTACAATGAACTCTTTTATCACCTTCATAATCAAGAAACATCTCCTTAGTCCTCATTAAGGATATCCTTGACCGCTTTCCAGTGATCTACTATTAGATCAAAATTTTATTCCTTTGTCAAACTTAGAACAAGGTATACAATAGGTCTGGTTCACAACATAACACACTTTATAGAACCTATGACTGAGGCATAGGGAATGACTTTTCATTCTCTTTCTATTTTCTGCCATGGTCGGGTCTTGAGTCTTACTCAACTTCACACCTTGCAACACAAGCAAGAACTCCTTCTTTGACTGTTCCATTTTGAACTATTTCAAAAAATTTATCAAGGTATGCACTCATTGAAAAATCTTATCAAGTGTCTTGATCTATCTATATAGATCTTGATGCTCAATGTGTAAGTAGCTTCACCGAGGTCTTTCTTTGAAAAACTCCTTTCAAACACTCCTTTATGCTTTGCAGAATAATTATACATTATTTCCGATCAGCAATATGTCATTCACATACACTTATCAGAAATGCTGTAGTGCTCCCACTCACTTTACTGTAAATACAGGCTTCTTCAAAAGTCTGCATAAAACCATATGCTTTGATCAACTCATCAAAGCGTATATTCCAACTCCGAGATGCTTGCACCAGTCCATAGATGGATCGCTGGAGCTTGCACACTTTGTTAGCATCTTTAGGATTGACAAAAACTTTCTGGTTGCATCATATACAACTCTTCTTTAATAAATCCATTAAGGAATGCAGTTTTGACATCCATTTGCCAGATTTCATAAAATGTGGCAATTGCTAACATGATTCAGACAGACTTAAGCTTCGATACGAGTGAGAAAATCTCATCGTATTCAACACCTTAAACTTGTTGAAAACCTTTCGCAACAAGTCGAGCTTAGTAGATAGTAACACTACTATCAGTGTCCGTCTTCCTCTTGAAGATCCATTTATTTAACATGGCTTGCTGATCATCGAGCAAGTCAATCAAAGTCCATACTTTGTTCTCATACATGGATCATATCTCAGATTTTATGGCCTCAAGCCATTTCGTGGAATCTGGGCTCATCATCGCTTCCTCATAGTTCATAGGTTCATCATGGTCTAGTAACATGACTTCCAGAACATGATTACCGTACCACTCTGGTGCGGATCTTACTCTGGAAGACCTACTAGGTTTGGTAGCAACTTGATCTGAAGTTTCATGATCATCATCATTAACTTCCTCACTAATTGGTGTAGGAATCACTGGAACTGATTTCTGTGATGCACTACTTTCCAATAAGGGAGAAGGTACAATTACCTCATCAAGTTCTACTTTCCCCCCACTCACTTCTTTCGAGAGAAACTTCTTCTCTAGAAAGGATCCATCTTAGCAACGAATAACTTGCCTTCGGATCTGTGATAGAAGGTGTACCCAATAGTTACCTTTGGGTATTCTATGAAGACACACTTCTCCGATTTGGGTTCGAGCTTATCAGGTTGAAAACCTTTTTCATATAAGCATCACAACTCCAAGCTTTAAGAAATGACAGCTTAGGTTTACTGCTAAACCATAGTTCATACGGTGTCGTCTCAACGGATTTAGATGGTGCCCTATTAAACGTGAATGCAGCTGTCTCTAATGCATAACCCCAAAACGATAGTGGTAAACCGATAAGAGACATCATAGATCGCACCATATCTAGTAAAGTACGATTACGACGTTCGGACACACCATTACATTGTGGTGTTCCAGATGGCGTGAGTTGCGAAACTATTTCACATTGTTTCAAATGAAGACCAAACTCATAACTCAAATATTCGTCTCCACGATCAGATCATAGAAACTTGATTTTTCTTATTACGATGATTTTTCCACTTCACTCTGAAATTCTTTGAACTTTTTAACTATTTCAGACTTATGTTTCATCAAGTAGATATACCCATATCTGCTCAAATCATCTGTGAAGGTTAGAAAATAAAGATACTTGCCACGAGTCTTAACACTCATCGGATCGCATACATCGGTATGTATTATTTCCAATAAGTCAGTAGCTCGTTCCATTTTTTCGGAGAATGGAGTTTTAATCATCTTGCCCACAAGGCACGGTTCGCAAGCATCAAATGATTCATAACCAAGTGATTCCAAAAATCCATCTTTATGGAGTTTCTTCATGCGCTTTACACCGATATGACCCAAACGGCAGTGCCACAAATAAGTTGCACTATCATTATTAACTTCGCATCTTTTGGCGTCAATATTATGAATATGTGCATCACTACGATCGAGATCCAACAAACTATTTTCATTGGGTGTATGACCATCGAAGGTTTTATTCATGTAAACGGAATAACAATTATTCTTTGACTTTAAATGAATAACCGTATCGCAATAAACATGATCAAATCATATTCATGTTCAACGCAAACACCAAATAACATTTATTTAGGTTTAACACTAATTCCGAAAGTATAGGGAGTGTGCGATGATGATCATATCAATCTTGGAACCACTTCCAACACACATCGTCACTGCACCCTCAACTAGTTTCTGTTTATTCTGTAACTCCTGTTTCGAGTTACTAATCTTTAGCAACCGAACAAGTATTAAATACTCAGGGGTTACTATAAACACTAGTAAGGTACACATCAATAACCTGTATATCAAATATACCCTTGTTCAGTTTGCCATCCTTCTTATCCACCAAATATTCAGGGTATTTCCGTTTCCAGTGACCATTTCCTTTGCAGTGTAAGCACTCAGTTTCAGGCTTTGGTTCATCTTTGGGCTTCTTCGTGGGAGTGACAACTTTCTTGTCATTCTAGTTGAAGTTCCCTTTCTTTCCTTTGCCCTTTTCTTGAAACTAGTGGTCTTGTCAATCATCAACACTTGATGCTCTTTCTTGATTTCTACCTTCGTTGATTTCAGCATCACGAAGAGCTCAGGAATCATTTTCGTCATCCCTTGCATTATAGTTCATCACGAAGTTCCAGTAACTTGGTGATGGTGACTAGAGAACTCTGTCAATCACTATCTTATCTGGAAGATTAACTCCCACTTGATTCAAGCGATTGTAGTACTCAGACAATCTAAGTATTTGCTCACTAGTTGAGCGATTCTCCTCCATCTTTTAGCCATAGAACTTGTTGGAGACTTCATATCTCTCAACTCGGGTATTTGCTTGAAATATTAACTTCAACTCCTGGAACATCTCATATGGTCCATGACGTTCAAAAACGTCTTTGAAGTCCCGATTCTAAGCCGTTAATCATGGTGCACTAAACTATCAAGTAGTCATCATATTGAGCTAGCCAAACGTTCATAACGTCTGCATCTGCTCCTGCAATAGGTCTGTCACCTAGTGGTGCATTAAGGACATAATTCTTCTGTGCAGCAATGAGGATAAACCTCAGATCACGGATCCAATCCACATCATTGCTACTAACATCTTTCAACACAATTTTCTCTAGGAACATATCATAATAAACATATGAAAGCAACAACGCAAGCTATTGATCTACAACATAATTTGCAAAATACTACCAGGACTAAGTTCATGATAAATTTAAGCTCAATTAATCATATTACTTAAGAACTCCCACTTAGAAAGACATCCCTCTAATTCTCTAAGTGATCACGTGATCCAAATCAACTAAACCATAACCGATCATCACGTGAAATGGAGTAGCTTTCAATGGTGAACATCATTATGTTGATCATATCTACTATATGATTCACACTCGACCTTTCGGTCTCCGTGTTCCGAGGCCATATCTGCATATACTAGGCTCGTCAAGTTTAACCCGAGTATTCCGCGTGTGCAAAACTGGCTTGCACCCGTTGTAGATGGACGTAGAGCTTATCACACCCGATCATCACGTGGTGTCTGGGCACGACGAACTTTGGCAACGGTGCATACTCAGGGAGAACACTTCTTGATAATTAGTGAGAGATCATCTTATAATGCTACCGTCAAACAAAACAGAATAAGATGTATAACAGATAAACATCATATGCAATCAAAATATGTGACATGATATGGCCATGATCATCTTGCGCCTTTGATCTCCATCTCCAAAGTACTGTCATGATCTCTATCGTCACCGGCACGACACCATGATCTTCATCATCTTGATCTATATCAATGTGTCGTCACATGGTCGTCTCGCCAACTATTGCTCTTGCAACTATTGCTATCGCATAGCGATAAAGTAAAGCAATTATTTGGCACTTGCATCTTATGCAACAAAGAGACAACCATAGAGCTTCTGCCAGTTGCCGATAACTTCAACAAAACATGATCATCTCATACAACAACTTATACCTCATCATGTCTTGACCATATCACATCACAACATGCCCTGCAAAAACAAGTTAGACGTCCTCTACTTTGTTGTTGCAAGTTTTACGTGGCTGCTATGGGCTAAGCAAGAACCGTTCTTACCTACGCATCAAAACCACAACGATAGTTCGTCAAGTTGGTGTTGTTTTAACCTTCTCAAGGACCGGGCGTAGCCACACTCGGTTCAACTAAAGTTGGAGAAACTGACACCCGCTAGTCACCTGTGTGCAAAGCACGGCGGTAAAACCAGTCTCGCGTAAGCGTACGCGTAATGTCGGTCCGGGCCGCTTCATCCAACAATGCCGCCGAACCAAAGTATGACATGCTGGTAAGCAGTATGACTTGTATCGCCCACAACTCACTTGTGTTCTACTCGTGCATATAACATCAACGCATAAAACCTAGGCTCGGATGCCACTTTTGAGGAACGTAGTAATTTCAAAAAATTTCGTACACACACGCAAGATCATGGTGATGGCATAGCAACGAGAGGGGAGAGTGTTGTCCACGTACCCTCGTAGACCGTAAGCGGAAGCGTTATGACAACACGGTTGATGTAGTCGTACATCTTCACGATTCGACCGATCCAAGCACCGAACGTACGGCACCTCCGTGTTCAGCACACGTTCAGCTCGATGACGTTCCCCGGGCTCCAATCCAGCAAAGCGTCGGGGATGAGTTCCGTCAGCACGACGGTGTGGTGACGATGATGATGTTCTAGCGGCGCAAGGCTTCGCCTAAACTTCGCGACGATATGACTGAGGTGGAATATGGTGGAGGGGGGCACCGCCCACGGCTAAGGAACGATCCATAGATCAACTTGTGTGTCATGGGGTGCCCCTGCCCCCGTATATAAAGGAGAAAGGGAGGAGGAGGCCGGCCCTAGGAGGAGGGCGCGCCAAGGGGAGTCCTACTCCCACCGGGAGTAGGACTCCTTCTTTCCTAGTCCAACTAGGAGAAGGGGGGAAAGGAGGGAAGTGGAGAAGGAAGGGAGAGGGGGGCCGCGCCCCAAACTCCTTGTCCAATTCGGACTGGGCTTGGGAGGGGCGTGCGCCACCTCCTGGCTCCTTCCCACTAAGGCCCATTAAGGCCCAATACTCTTCCCCGTATTCCCGTAACTCCCCGGTACTCCCAAAAATACCCGAATCACTCGGAACCTTTCCGAACTCCGAATATAGTCGTCCAATATATCGATCTTTACGTCTCGACCATTTCGAGACTCCTCGTCATGTCCCCGATCTCATCCGGGACTCCGAACTCCTTCGGTACATCAAAACTCATAAACTCATAATATAACTGTCATCGAAACCTTAAGCGTGCGGACCCTACGGGTTCGAGAACTATGTAGACATGACCTAGAACTATTCTTGGTCAATAACCAATAGCGGAACCTGGATGCTCATATTGGCTCCTACATATTCTACGAAGATCTTTATCGGTCAAACCGCATAACAACATACGTTGTTCCCTTTGTCATCGGTATGTTACTTGCCCGAGATTCGATCGTCGGTATTCAATACCTAGTTCAATCTCGTTACCGGCAAGTCTCTTTACTCGTTACATAATGCATCATCCCGCAACTAACTCATTAGTCACATTGCTTGCAAGGCTTATAGTGATGTGCATTACCGAGAGGGCCCAGAGATACCTCTCCGACAATCGGAGTGACAAAACCTAATCTCGAAATACGCCAACCCAACATGTACCTTTGGAGACACCTGTAGTACTCCTTTATAATCACCCAGTTACGTTGTGACGTTTGGTAGCACCCAAAGTGTTCCTCTGGTAAACGGGAGTTGCATAATCTCATAGTTACAGGAACATGTATAAGTCATGAAGAAAGCAATAGCAACATACTAAACGATCAAGTGCTAGGCTAACGGAATGGGTCATGTCAATCACATCATTCTCCTAATGATGTGATCCCATTAATCAAATGACAACACATGTCTATGGTTAAGAAACATAACCATCTTTGATTAATGAGCTAGTCAAGTAGAGGCATACTAGTGACTATATGTTTGTCTATGTATTCACACATGTATTATGTTTCCGGTTAATACAATTCTAGCATGAATAATAAACATTTATCATGATATAAGGAAATAAATAATAACTTTATTATTGCCTTCAGGGCATATTTCCTTCAAGATTTTCATCCGAACATCACACATTTCACCACCTCGAAGGAATTGGGCAGCACCATCCAAGATGCTTCGCACCGCCGCCACCGCAGCGCCCCGCCGTCGTAGCTGCATAGCCGAGAGCCGCCGATAGACCGCACAGCAGGAAAACACCGCCCACCAAACACCTACAACCTGGCCAAGGATTCGCAGCCACCCAACTCCTCCAGCAAGGGCCAGGACCGCCACCAAAGGCTATCATCCGCTCCAAGTGACAGCCTTTCGGCGATCCAACACCAAGGCGCGGACAACTCCCACGCCGGCACCACCGGGAGAGCACCTTCGCTCACCACACAAGCCCAGAGGTGGCCCAGACGCTCGCTGCTCGCCAGGAACTCCATCCTAGCCGAGCCATCACAGCTCCGCCACCAATCTGGACGGTGGTTCGCACTGCCATCTCCAGCACGCGCCGTCGCCACCAAGCTGTCGCACCACACCACACCGCTGCAGACCCCACCAAGACCGTCGCAACTCCATGCCGCCCGCTGTGCTCTGTCGTCGGCCACCACCACACCAAGCTCCCAACGCAACCGCCAGCACCACCACCGTGCCTGGCAGCCGTGGAGGCCCGACGTCACCACGCCTGCCGGCAGCCACGACCGAGTACGGGCCGGCCAGATCCAAATCCAAAGAAGAGGATCGGGGCGGACTCGAAACCAGCAGCCATCACTGCCGCAGGCAGCACCACTGTACGAGGCTCAAACCACCCCCGCAGCCACCGCGCCAGGCTGCCGCCGCCGCGAATCGCAGCACCACGCCACTAAGCGCCGCCGGAGACAGAGCCACGCGCCATGGCCATGGGGTGGTGAGTCGCGCGGTGGAGAGGCCCCGCCGCCGCCGGCCCTGCCCGGGCTTTGCCCGGGAGCGGCCCTCGGCGGCGGCGAGGGGGATGGGAGGGACGAGGGTCGGCCGGCGGCGGCAAACAGGGTCCCCCCTCCCCCCGCGTGTCGCCTCGAGGAGGGACGCGGGGGTCGGGGGGAGAGAGGAGGGAGATGGGGAACAATGCCCGGCCGCAAAAGAAAAATTGAATTAAGTACATTACGTGCAAGGTGAGTTTGCATTTACCCAACGAATAAGTTACTCTAGCGGCCGCCAACAAGTTGATCTCCAAGAAACTAACTAGTTGAACACTCGAACAAACGAAAACTTGATTTGAACACTCCAATCTCATGCTTGAAAATACAAGTTTCAAGAACAAAAATAACCAGATGCTAGCTACTACAAGTACGTAAATGTCTTTAACCACCGGCCTAGGACTAGGAGGGCACCGCCCGCCGGCCGCCGGCGTACGGCGAACCCATGGCGGCGACCCTTGTCTTCCGCTTCTGCAGAAACTGCTGCAACGACCGCTTCATCGACAGCCCCGCGGCGGCCGCTTGGCTGGTGACCGCTCCCTGACGAAGCGGACGTGAAGCCCAACGTTGCGGCGCCGACTGGCTTGGATTCTGATGAGCTCCGCACTGTGCCACTGCAGTGCCGCCGCCGCTGCTGTCCTGCTGCTCGGTTAGAATTTGTTGGCTTGCCATGGTTATGATTTCCCTTGCCTGCGATTAATCAATCAACAAATTATTTTTTTTCACAGCCACGTCTGCGCACACATTTCAAACAAACATATGACTAGAAAATTTCAAACAATTTTTTGTGCATGATCATTTTGATTTTTGGTGCGATCGAGCACGTGTTTAATTCTGGTTGTCTATTCTGTATGGAGGATTGTCCCTTTTTCTGACTAATTGCTTAATTAAGTCAGACTAAGAGATGCTGTCAAAAAAAAAGTCTGACTAAGAGATGATCGCGTTTGGGGAGTTGAACGTGCTTGTCAATTGCACATCTCCTACTACTCCACCAAGACTAAATGTGGCTGCGTCTTAGTTTTGCCTGTCTCCTGGATGTGGTACAGCACGTGTCGAAATAAGCACAAGAATTTTGACCCAAACGTAAGTCATTAAATATTACTCCTAGTTTTCTGAAATTTCAACCGTACTGGATTTTTTGTCCAACTCAATCGACGTGCTGAAATAAACACATGCATAATGCATACATTGTTACCATGTTTTTCCCCCTCACAAAGGACTTTGACTCTAACACGCCGATTCTATTTCTTGGCATCGTTTACATTGAACTGCAAAAACAACTCGTGGTGAAGGATCCATTCGATCCATCATACTCCTACATTGTTTTGCCTTTTAATCACTTCCAAGATTGAGCTAAGGATATAAGTATATGCATGATCGTCAGTGATGACCAACCTAGTGTAGGTGAGCATGATTAACTACTTAGGGTTGAAACATACTGATACATGCAGGGATGGAGCAAATTAAAATGATGCTAAGGATCGGGGCAGTTAGCTTACCTGGAGCTCGGTGACGTCGACGGCGCACACCCGGCCATTGTAGAATATGGTCATGCTCCTCCTCGCCGCGCTGCTGCTGCTTCCGGTCCGAAGCCGTAGACTCAGTTCGACCTCCGCTCCCTCGTCGTCGATGCTTCCCCCATCTCGCCACCCCTCCGCCGTGTCCGACGCGCTCCTACTCGCCGCCGCCATTAATGTGTATATTCAAGTAGTACCAGGTCTATCGATCTTTCCTCCTCAACTAGCCGGCCCGGTACTTGGAAGGAGGAAGGATATGCGTGAGAGTTAGACGAGACCAGATATCAGCCGGTAGGGTTTGGCCCGTCAATATGTACACACGCAGCTCTCTCTCTCTCTCTCTGCCCCGCTTGTTTATGAAACGTTGTGTGCGCACGACGGCAGCGGGGCGGTTCGGTCTCTTCTTTTCTTTTGCCGCGCAGCGCACGTGAAGAATGCGTGCGAGGGAGGGGAGAAGCGGCGCCGGCTGTCCTGTGGCTGTGTACTCCTGTACTCTGTTTTCTTTACTTTTCTTTCAGGGGAACCTTCTCCGCTCGGTTTTCTTGCCATCTTTTTTCCCTTTTCGTTTGCCGTAGCTAGCTGGCTTAGTTTGTGTGCGCATGATTTGTGCAAACCACGTACTACTACTAATGAAAACGAGACCATTGCTTTGACATTTCTGTTCCGCTTCTTTTCCACCTCTTTTCGGCACGTGCTCTTTTCCTTCTGCGTCCAGGAGTTCAGTGGGCCCACGTGCCACCAGATTTACACTCTTCTATTCAGCAGTTTGACTTTTTTCCTTGGGGGGATTCAATTAACTAAATTATTATAGCACATCACTTTGCTTAAAATCACAGCACCAGACATTTTTTTCTTCCAAAACACAAGGCAAAAGCTTTGCGCGTTTCATTAACTAAGAAGAAGGTTGTTGTCTAGTTAATTACGAAAAACCAAACAAAACCGAATACAAAGCCCACCAAAACAATGCCACAAGCCACACCCAATGTCGGCGACGGCTCGACGAACATCACATCAGCACGCGACCAAAATTCACACAAATCAACGATAACCTGTTCCACCGAGTTAGTCATCATCCCACCACATTGCCGAAGAGAAGAAGTCGTGACTGCTAGTAGAGTAGCAGACCCGGAACGCTCCCGCAACTGTGAAGATGCATGCACTCCATAGGACATGTGCCCTACCCAATGCAACTCACGACACTCCGACCACCAACATCAAGAGCAACCTCATTGCTCACGTGTCAGGAGGTCAACACACTCGAACTGCTCAAACTCTCGGGGCCTCCGCCCGTACTTTCATCGGTGATCCACCGACAACACCTTGCACTCTTGCCCTCGCCTGCGGAGAAGCCCCTGATCGCATCCTGCCGCTGAGTCATGAGGCCACCGGATCTAGCCCCAACGCACAGACCAATAACCCCACGACCATTTACGCCGCCCGGGCTTTGCCTGACGACGCTCTCCATCAGGAGACGGGGGAGAGGCCTTGTCCGACTAGTCTTGGCTGCCCTGGTGTGACCTCGCGGGAGCATCGCGAGGGCATGAGGGGAGGGGTATTTCTTTAGCAATATGAAAAAAAATACCGGACTTCTTAATTTTTCCAAAATTGTCTCATTGAAATAATGAAAATTAAGAATGTGCGTACTTGGTTAAATTCAAAAGGTTATAACTTCGTCACCTAGTTATTACCTAAATAAAGATATTTAGCCCAAGCGGCGGAGATGACGGAGCGGGCCATCATCGTAGAGTCCTTTTAGGATGAGGCGTATGTCGAGACCAACCGGTAAGAACGGGCAGTGACCAACTCGCTTTCCGCCGAACTGGAGGCGGAGGTAGACGCAGAGGAGCCACCGGAGCCGTAGTTGCGACTGACGTGTATACCCTGGGCCAGGCACGGAGATCGTGGGCATCTCCGACGAGGAGTAGGGCAGTGTAGATTTAGTTGATCTACTTAGTACGCATGTTTTCTCTTTTGCATGTTATGTATGGATTTAAGATTTTTAAGTTTGAGGTATTCGGACACACAAAACAAAATTTAAAGAGTGTCTGATCACTGTTGTGGACGTATCTGGGCGTATCCGTGAACGTTTGTTGGTGTCCATGGCTCTAGATGCTCTGGCGAGCACCCGCAAAAAAAAAAGAACTCCGAAGAGAAAGAGAAGAGCCATGCGTGATGGACACAGACACATGGATGCAAAACCGATGGGTTGATCTCGGCCGATCTTTATCTTAATATTATACTTCCTTCGTCTCAAAATAAGTACCTCAACTTTGTATTAATTTTAACTTTGTACTAAGGTTGAGACAGTTATTTTGAGATGGATGGAGTATAGAATAAAAAGTTAGAGTTTATTATATATGTTAAGCTTCTTAACCAGCATGCATAATGCATAATTGCAACGCGAGCAAATTCTTTTTTGAAGGAGAGGCGAACACATAATAGTTGTATATTGTAACAGATCTTGCCTTTTCTGTTCTTTTTCAGAAGGTGCAAATATAACATGGCGTGACGACTTGGCTAGCTGAAACAAAGGTAGGCAGACCATATCTCAATTTTGTGGCTGCGTATCCGCCGCACGTTGTTCGCACTTGTGGAATCTTTCGCGCACATGCGAAATAAGAGGATGGCTGATTAGCAACGTGTCAACGTGTGACGTGCTTAAGTACGTAGCGGCATCGTCGGAGTCCATCATCTTGAGGAGGCATACGTGCCGGGCGTGTCGATCCTTGATCAAAATTAGCAACACTATTCACGAGGTGAAATTATGTGGCACAAAATTGATATGGTTGGAATCTCATGGTAGTATCATTTTTGTACGATATATTGGTCTCGCTACTGACAAGTTTTGAATTTTCAAATGTCTGACCTCTCCCCTTTCAGAACGGATACCATCAAATTTAGTATTCTTTTTTTTTTTGCATGCACTCTTCCGTCGAAATTGATGAGTACTCAAAGGAGGGAAAGTGAGGACGATTCATCGTATATACGTAGGGCTAAAAGGTGCCACACACCAAACTAAAGTTTCTTTTTAATGTAACCAATGCTTTTTCAACGTCATGCACGTTTATCATTTCCATTGGTTTCACTTGCAAGAAATGAAATTGCACCCCATCAACTTTAAGCACTACACCTACATCTCAAGTACCTCATGAATTCCTATGATTTCTCCCTGGTGTTGCCACCAGCACCATGGCCGTCCCTCCAGAGACACCACCTCCCCCTAATGCTCCCTCCATCATCTTTGTAATCCCGATGGTTTGAGTTTTCTGTCGTGTCATTGATTGTCGTCGTGCCACTTCTTTCAATGTCGTTCTTGGTTTCTAATGGAGGAAGCAGGAGGAGGAACGGATCTCAAGATCACACTTCAGAGCTTTGTGCCTCTAACTCCCGCTCAGATACCTCGGATGGTCTAAGAATCTTACATTCTTCAGCCAGAGCCTGGAGTTTGAAACTTTTTGGAGAATGAGAGGGAATAAATTACTTCCCAAAATTCCTCATTTGGTTTTGGTTGTAGTTGAAAGTTTATTTGGATATTGAAATATTCAAATAATTCCCAATTTAAAAGAAAACAATGAAAGAAGATCACATGACTTCTTCAATTTAATGTTAATTAGGAAATGTTTTGAATAATTGTTTGGAGTTCATAGAAATATTTTGAACATTTAATAAACCCTAAGAATTAATTAGGAAATTGTTATTATGGAAAAATTATTTTATAAATTTAAGAAAATCTATTGGCCGGAATAGAAAGTTCAAAGGATCCATATGAGTACAGGTATTTTAATGAAAATGTTATGGTATTTTTAGAAATACCTTTAGATTTGTTTAGGGCCACAAAACCTTCGCTGCGTTTAAAAAAAATGCCAGACAGAGAGTGAATCAGCTCTTAACCCGTGAGCGCAACATAGCAGTAGCAACACGCAGCCCAACAGGAGGGCGCCCCAGTGGTTCTTTCCTTTTCTTTTTCACCCGCGGGCCTTGTCTCTCTGGCCCAGTGCGTGGCAATTCTTTTCGCGTGCCTAAAAAAAATCATACACATAATTAAATCTCTGTGTGCATCTCTCTTTAGTCCGTGACTATCCGCTAGACTTAACCTATACATAGAGATCCAAAGAGCACCCAAAACCATTCAATTCGGATTAAATCAATTTTTGGTTTAGTTAGCATAAATAATATTTCTTCTCTCCCACGGAAATACTAGAAGTCGTCCCCTCTCTACATGTGAACATATAATTTTGATCATAGTCAGATTGCTCCACTAGTTTTGATCGTAGCCATGTCAGTTCCTAAGCATATTCAATGTTATATTGAATTACTTAAATCTTTTGATCCGTTAATCCAATTCTAGTGATACTTTTTCTTAGATATTCATATTGATCTTAACTATCCAGTAGCATCATTGCTTTCAACTTTTGAGTTATTCAAATTTGAGCAATTCAGATTTGAATTCAAACCATATCTTGCTAACCATATATCCTATTCCATTGATTTCTTTTGCACCTAAACCCTTGTGTCATATGCTGTCAGTTCATATCCAGTATACTCCATATCCAAATATTTTTTGACCCGTTTGAATTGAAATACAATTAAAACTTTATTTTCGTTATAACTTGAGTTGCAGTACTCCGTTTCAATTGATTCTTCTTGCAAATAAATTCTTATGTCATATGCAATCTACCAAGCAACATTTATGTTGTTCTCCGTATACTTTTGATCATATTCCATAGTATCTCCAATATAAGCTTATATAGCAATAGTTCATCATCCATTGGCTCGTTTTTAGTTGATTCCTTCACCTTTCACCTTATAGCACCATAAGAACCTATATTACCTATTAATCCTTTGTATGTTGTTGCTGTTTGCACTATGTCATATTAGCTCTTGTGTTCTTTTGGTTCTTCTATATGGCATGGTTTTTTTGAATTCTTTTGGTTTCGATAGATTGCTCGAAGTGTGACGATTAGAATTATCAGGAATTGTGAGTGTGAAGTGATGGAGAACGTTGCATGGAAAACGAAAGTTCTTCCTACGAAACCCCCAAAGATCTATCTATGGAGATGCTAGCAATGAGAGGGGGGAGTGTCTCTGAGATTAGCACACGTTCGGCTCCATGGAGCCCTCTCCTTCTTGATCCAGCAAGATAGGGAGATGAGGAGATGAGATCTGAACCAACAAAACGATGTGGTGTTGGTGCTGGCAGTGGAACTGCAACAGGACTTCGCCAAGCGTCTGCGTGAGATGGAGGAGGTGCAACAGGACTTCGCCAAGCGTCTGCGCGAGATGGAGGAGGTGTAATGGGAGAAGATTTGTATGAGGGTGATGTGACTTTTGCTACTCCTTATGCTAAGTGTATGACACATACTTCTTGGGAAAGATATTATATCAAAGATGGTTATCTTATGAGAGCTAACAAACTATGTATTCCCGAGTCTTCTCTTCGGTTGCTCCTTTTGCAAGAGGCTCATGGAGGCAGACTCATGGGACACTTTGGACGCGACAAGACTTTCGCCATGCTCTCCAAGACCTATTATTGGCCCAAGATGTTTCGCGATGTCGCCCTCTTCACCAACCGGTGCTCTACATGTTGCAAAGCTAAGTCACACTCTCAATCCCATGGTTTACATATGCCTTTACCTATTCCACATCAACCTTGGGAAGACATTAGGATGGATTTTGTGCTTGGATTACCTAGGACTCAAAATGGCAAGGATTCCATTTTTGTTGTTGTGGACCGATTTTCTAAAATGGCTCATTTTATTCCATGCAATAAGATAGACGACGCTTCACATGTTGCCAATCTCTTTTGTAGGGAAATCTTGAGGTTGCATGGCGTGCCAAAGACAATTGTGTCGGATCGAGACGTCAAGTTCTTAAGCTACTTTTGGAAGACGCTATGCGCCAAGCTCGGGATCAAGCTACTATTCTCCACGGCCTATCATCCTCAAACCGATGGCCAAACGGAAGTCACCAACCGGACGCTTGCAACTCTTGTATGCGTGTTGATCAAGAAGAACATCAAGGAGTGGGAGGAGTGCCTACCCATCGCCGAGTACGCCTACAACCGTGAAAGACACTCTACAATCGGCAAGTCCCCCTTCGAGGCCGTCTACGGCTTCAAACCTTTGTCTCCATTGGACATCCTTCCTCTACCACTTCAAGAACGAGCAAACATGGACGCAAGTGCAAGAGCCGCCTACCTCAAGAAGATGCATGAATAAACACGTTCCATGATCGAGCGCCAAGTGCAACGCCTCACTGCTAAGCTCAACATCAACAAGTCTCCGATGGTGTTCCAACCGGGTGATCAAGTATGGATACATCTCCGCAAAGACCGCTTCCCCAAGGAGCGCAAGTCCAAGCTACTCCCAAGAGCCGACGGACCATTCAAGGTGATCGCACGCTACAATGACAACGCCTACAAGGTCGACATCCCACGCGACAAGTACAACGTTAGCGACATCTTCAATGTCAAAGACTTGGCCAAGTACCATGGTGATGAAGAGCATGATCCGTGGACGGATCTCTCCCAAGGGGGGGAAGATGATGCGGGGTATCCCTCGACTACTCGCACCGACACTCCATCACCATCGCAAGCACCGAGTGGACCAATGACAAGAGCACATGTACGCGCCATCGAGAATGAGGTTGATTCTCTGCTCTTCGAGTTTCGTTCGGTTTCACTTGAGAATGGGATTCTACCTCAAAGAGATACACTATGCGTTCTTAGGTACATTGGAGATCATCGTGAGGAAGCAAGGAGGAAGACCCAAGCACCCATGGAGCAAGAGGAGGAAGGAGATGACAAGAAGAACGAAGAAGGAAGCACGGAGGAGAAACCTCTGGACACCCCGGGTGCCCGGCCTCCCAAACCCCGGGTGCCCGGCCTCACCACCTGGGAGCTGCCCCGGCTCGCCCCGGGTGCCCGACCCCTTGGCCTACGGGTGCCCGGGCCCTCTGGTCCCAGCCGCTGGCCGCCCCACCGGGTGCCTGGGCCTCGGCCCCCCGGGTGCCCGGCCCCTCCCAGCCGCCCTCCTGGCGCCACCGCGGGTGCCCGGGCTTGGGGCCCCGGGTGCCCGGGCCACTCTCCAGCTGAGCCCCTGCACGGGCCGGGTGCCCGGACCCTTCGCCCCCGGGTGCCCGGCCGAACCTGAAGATGGCCCTGACCGGTCTGGGTGCCCGGACCCCATGACCCCGGGTGCCCGGACGAAACCGTGGGCCTGCGTGCCTCCTCGGGGCTTTGCGCTTGTATCCTCCCTCCTCCCTCATTTCGTCCCTAAACAATATAAGGGCATCTCCTAGTTCATTTGTAGGGTCAGCAAAGATATTAGAACACAAAAGAGGGCTTTGCTCATCTTCCTCCTTTAGGAGATCTAGACCTCCACTTGGAGAAGCTCCTCTTGGAGATCAAGCCCTCCTCTTGGAGAAGATCCTCTTTGGATGCAAGACCTCACCTAGTGAGAGGAACCTTACCCTAGTGCTATTCCCCTTGGATTGATCTTGTAATCTTGTGGATCTCATGTATGCCCCTCTAGTGGATGTGATATTTGGGTTTGTTTGAGAGTTTTGTTCTTGTGTTCTTGAGTGTTTTTCCTCCTTTTCCCCCTCCAAGTGTGAAAAGATCCCACCTAGGGTTTGACTCTACAACATTATCCCTTCAGGATATGATCATATTCCTTTTAGGTGAGGATCTTGGTGCGCCTAGACCAGGGGTGTGGGGACTTGCCCCACTACCCATGTCTATATGGGTCCCCTCATGTAGGTGGGCCCCACTTCGTAACCTTCTAGAACCTTCTCGGTACAATACCGAAAAACCTGAACATTTTTGGAACCCTGAATATGACTACCCATATATAAATCTTTACCTCCGGACCATTCAGGAGCTCCTCGTGATGTCCCAGATCCCATCCGGGAATCCAAACTACTTTCGGGCTTCACCATATGAATATCTCAATACTACCCTGATACGTCTCCAACATATCTATAATTTATAAAGTATTCATGCCATGTTTACAACAATTTTATATGGTTTTGGTATGATTTGAATGGAACTAACCCAGACTGACGTTGTTTTCAGCAGAACTACCGTGGTGTTGTTTTTTGTGCAGAAATAGAAGTTCTCCAAATGCAACAAAACATTTTGACGATTTTTTGGAACAAAAGACGCACAAGAAGCTTCATGGGAGGTCCAGAAGAGCCACGAGGTGGGCACAACCCACCTGGGCGCGCCAGGCCCCCCAGGCACGCCCTGGTGTATCGTGCTCACTTCGAGGCCCATCTTCGCGTGGAATTGACGCAAAAATCCTATAAATACAGAAACCCCCAGAAATAACCAAGATTAGAAGTAACACCACCACAAGCCCCTGTAGGCACGAAAAACAAATCTAGACCCGTTCTGGTACCCTACCGGAGGGGCAAATCATCATGGGTGGCCATCTTCATCATCCCGGCGGCCACCATGATGAGGAGGGAGTAGTCCACTCTCGGGCTGAGGGTTTGTACCAGTAGCTATGTGTTTAATCTCTCTCTCTCATGTGTTCTTGAGATGTCACGATCTTGATGTATCGCGTGCTTTGCTAATATAGTTGGATCATATGGTGTTTTCCCCTCTCTATCTTGTTGTGATTTGAGTTTTCCCTTGGAGATTTCGTTTTATCAGATTGAATACTTTAATGGATTTGAGAACACTTGATGTATGTCTTGCTATGAACACCCTGAAGGAAATATGCCCTAGAGGCAATAATAAAGTTGTTATTTTATATTTCCTTATTCTTGATAAATGTTTATTATTCATGCTAGAATTGTATTGATCGGAAACCTAAATACATGTGTGAATACATAGACAAACATTATGTCCCTAGTGAGCCTCTACTTGACTAGCTCGTTGATCAAAGATGGTTAAGGTTTCCTAACCATGTACATGAGTTGTCATTTGATAAAGAGATCACATCATTAGGAGAATGATGTGATGGGCAAGACCCATCCGTTAGCTTAGCATAATGATCATTCAGTTTTATTGCTATTGCTTTCTTCATGTCAAATGCATATTTCTTCGACTATGAGATTATGCAACTCCCGGATACCGGAGGATGCCTTGTGTGCTATCAAACGTCACAACATAACTAGATGATTATAAAGATGCTCTACAGGTATATCCAAAGGTGTTTGTTGAGTTCGCATAGATCGAGATTAGGATTTGTCATTCCGAGTATAGGAGGTATCTTTGGGCCCTCTCCGTAATACACATCATAAACTTTCAAGTGAACAACTAAGGAGTTAGTCACGAGGTGATGTATTACGGAACGAGTAAAGAGACTTGCCGGTAACGAGATTGAACTAGGTATGAAGATACCGAGGATCGAATCTCAGGCAAGTAACATACCGATAGACAAAGGGAATAACGTATGTTGTCATAATGGTTTGACGGATAAAGATCTTCGTAGAATATGTAGGAGACAATATGAGCAACCATGTTCCGCTACTGGTTATTGACCAGAGAGGTGTCTCGGTCATGTCTACATAGTTCTCGAACCCGTAGGGTCCGCACGGTTAACGTTCGATGACGATATAGTATTATATGAGTTATGTGGTTTTGGTGACCGAATGTTGTTCGGAGTCCCGGATGAGACCACGGACACGACGAGGAGTCTCGAAATGGTCGAGAGGTAAAGAATGATATATAGGATGATAGTATTCCGACTCCGGAAGTGTTCCGGAGGGTACCGGGTACATATCGGGTCACCGAAAGGGGTTCCGGGCACCCCTGGCAAAAGATATGGGCCTGCCACACTCGGTTCAACTAAAGTTGAAGAAACTAACACCTGCCAGCCACCTGTGTACGAAGCACGTCGGTAGAACCAGTCTCGCGTAAGCGTAAGCGTAATGTCGGTCCGGGCCGCTTCATCCAACAATACCGCCGAACCAAAGTATGACATGCCGGTAAGCAGTATGACTTGTATCGCCCACAACTCACTTGTGTTCTACTCGTGCATATAATATCTACGCATAAAACCTGGCTCTGATAGCACTGTTGGAGAACGTAGTAATTTCAAAAAAAATAATCCTACGCACACGCAAGATCATGGTGATGCATAGCAACGAGAGGGGAGAGTATTGTCCACGTACCTCGTAGACCGAAAGCGGAAGCGTTAGCACAACGCGGTTGATGTAGTCGTGCGTCTTCATGATCCGACCGATCAAGTACCGAACGTACAACACCTCCGAGTTCCGCACACGTTCAGCTCGATGATGTCCCACAAACTCTGATCAAGCAGAGCTTTGTGGGAGAGTTCCGTCAGCATGACGGCGTGATGACGATGTTGATGATGCTACCGACACAGGGCTTCGCCTAAGCACAACTACAATATTACCGAGGTGAAATATTGTGGAGGGGGGCACCGCACACGGCTAAGAGATCAATGATCAATTGTTGTGTCTAGAGGTGCCCCCTACCCCCGTATATAAAGAAGCAAGGGGGGAGGCCGGCCGGCCCTGTAGGGCACGCCAGGAGGAGTCCTCCTAGTGGGAGTAGGACTCCCCCTTCCCTAGTCCCACTAGGAGGGGAATGGAAGGAGATGGGGAGGAGAAGGAAAGAAGGGCCCAGCCCCTCCCCTAGTCCAATTCGGACTAGGACCATGGGGGGCGCGCGGCCAGCCCTCGTGGCTTCTCCTCTTTTTCCCTTAAAGCCCACTAAGGCCCATATGTACTCCCGTATTCCCGTAACTCCATCGGTACTTCGAAAAATACCCGAATCACTCGGAACCTTTCCGATGTCCGAATATAGTCATCCAATATATCGATCTTTACGTCTCGACCATTTCTAGACTCCTCGTCATGTCCCCGATCTCATCCGGGACTCTAAACTACCTTCGGTACATCAAAACACATAACTCATAATATAAATCGTCACCGAACGTTAAGCGTGCGGACCCTACGGGTTCGAGAACTATGTAGACATGACCGAGACTCATTTCCAGTCAATAACCAATAGCAGAACTTGGATGCTCATATTGGCTCCCACATATTCTACGAAGATATTTATCGGTCAAACCGCATAACTACATGCGTTGTTCCCTTTGTCATCGGTATGTTACTTGCCCAAGATTCGATCGTCGGTATCTCAATACCTAGCTCAATCTCATTACCGGCAAGTCTCTTTACTCGTTCCATAATGCATCATCCCGCAACTAACTCATTAGTCATATTGCTTGCAAGGCTTATAGTGATGTGCATTACCGATAGGGCCCAGAGATACCTCTCTGACAATCGGAGTGGCAAATCCTAGTTTCGAAATATGCCAACTCAACATGTACCTTTGGAGACACCTGTAGAGCACCTTTATAATCACCAAGTTATGTTGTGACGTTTGGTAGCACACAAAGTGTTCCTCCGGTAAACGGGAGTTGCATAATCTCATAGTCATAGGAACATGTATAAGTCATGAAGAAAGTAATAACAACATACTAAACGATCAAGTGCTAAGCTAACATAATGGGTCAAGTCAATCACATCATTCTCCTAATGATGTGATCCCGTTAATCAAATGACAACTCATGTCTATGGCTAGGAAACTTAACCATCTTTGATTCAACGAGCTAGTCTAGTAGAGGCATACTAGTGACACTTTGTTTGTCTATGTATTCACACATGTACTCAGTTTCCGGTTAATACAATTCTAGCATGAATAATAAACATTTATCATGAAATAAGGAAATAAATAATAACTTTATTATTGCCTCTAGGGCATATTTCCTTCACGTAAAACTTGCAACAACAAAGTAGAGGACGTCTAACTTATTTTTGGAGGGCATGTTGTGATGTGATATGGTCAATACATGATGTGATAAACGTTATTGTATGAGATGATCATGTTTTGTAAGACATCTGACAATCGGCAGGAGCCTTATGGTTGTCTCTTTATTGTATGAAATGCAAACACCATGTAATTGCTTTACTTTATCACTATGCGTTAGCGATAGTTGTAGAAGCAATAGTTCGCGAGACGACGAGGACGCTATGATGGAGATCAAGGTGTCGAACCGATGACGATGGAGATCATGACGATGCTTTGGAGATGGAGATCAAAAGCACAAGATGATGATGGCCATATCATGTCACATATTTGGATTGCATGTGGTGTTTATCTTTTATGCATCTTATTTTGCTTAGTACGGCGGTATCATTATAAGATGATCCCTTAACTAAATCTCAATGTAAAAGTGTTCTCCCTGAGTATGTATCGTTGCTATAGTTTGTCGTGTTGAGACACCACGTGATGATCGGGTGTGATAGACTCTACATTCATATACAATGGGTGCAAGACAGTTTTGCACATGCGGAACACTTGGGTTAAACTTGACGAGCCTAGCATGTACACACATGGCCAGGGAACACTGGAGACCGAAAGGTCGAACGTGAATCATATAATAGATATGATCAACATAGAGATGTTCACCATTGATGACTACTCCATCTCACGTGATGATCAGACATGGGTTAGTTGATTTGGATCACGTATCACTTAGATGACTTGAGGGATGTCTATTTAAGTGGGAGTTCTTAAGTAATTTGATTAACTGAACTTAATTTATCATGAACTTAGTCTTATAGTTTTGCATATCTATGTTGTAGATCAATAGCTCGCGATATAGCTCCTTTATTTTTTTGATAAGTTCCTTGAGAAAACCAAGTTGAAAGATGATAGTAGCAATGATGCAAACTGGGTCTGTGATCTGAGGATTATCCTCATTGCTGCACAAAAGAATTATGTCCTTGATGCACCGCTAGGTGACAAACCTGTTGCAGGAGCAGATGCAGATGCTATGAACGTTTTGCAAGCTCGATATGATAACTACTTTATAGTTTAGTGTGCCATGCTTTACGGCTTAGAACCGGGACTTAAAAACGTTTTGAATACCACGGAGCATATGAGATGTTACAAGAGCTAAAAACTGGTATTTCAAATTCATGCCCGTGTTAAGAGGTATGAGACCTCTAACAAGTACTTTGCCAACAAGATGGAGGAGAATAGCTCAACCAGTGAGCATGTACTCAGTATGTCTGGGTACTACAATCGCTTGAACCAAGTGGGTGTTAATCTTCTCGATAAGATAGTGATTGACAGAGTTCTCTAGTCACTATCACCAAGCTACTAAAACTTCGTGATTAACTATAATATGCAAGGGATGACAAAAACGATTCCCAAGCTCTTCGCGATGCTGAAATCGGCGAAGGTAGAAATCAAGAAAGTGCATCAAGTGTTGATGGTTAACAATACCAATAGTTTCAAGAAAAAGGGCGAGGGAAAGAAAGGGAACTTCAAGAAGAATAGCAAGCAAGTTTCCACTCCCGTGAAGAATCCTAAAGCTGGACCCAAGAATGAAACTGAGTGCTTCTATTGCAAAGGAAATGGTCACTAGAAGTGGAACTTCCCCAAAATACTTGGCTGATAATAAGGATGGAAAAGTGAACAAATGTATATTTGATATACATGTTATTGATGTGTGCTTTACTAGTGTTCATAGTAGCCCCTGGGTATTTGATACCGGTTCAGTTGCTAAGAGTAGTAACTTGAAACAGGAGTTGCAGAATGAACAGAGACTAGTTAAGGGCGAGGTGATGATGTGTGTTGGAAGTGTTTCCAAGATTGATATGATCACCATCACATACTCTCTCTACCTTCGGGATTAGTGTTGAGCCTAAATAAATGTTATTTGGTGTTTGCTTAGAGCATGAATATGATTAGACCATGTTCATTGCAATACGGTTATTCATCTAAGTCAGAGAATAATTGTTGTTCTGTTTACATGAATAAAACCTTCTATGGTCATACGCCCAATGTGAATGGTTTATTGAATCTCGATCGTATTGATACACATATTCATAATATTGATGCCAAAAGATGCAAAGTTGATAAAAATAGTGTAACATACTTGTGGCACTGCCGTTTAGATCATATTGGTGTAAAGTGCATGAAGAAACTCCATGTGGATGGACTTTTGGAATCACTTGATACTTGCAAACCATGCCTCATGGGCAAAATGACTAAAACCCTGTTCTCCAGAACAATGGAGAGAGCTAATGACTTATTGGAAATAATACATACCAATGTATGCGGTCCGATGAGTGTTGATGCATGCAGTGGGTATCGTTATTTTCTGAGCTTCACAAATTATTTAAGTAGGTATGGGTATATCTACTTGATGAAACACAAGTTTGAAACATTTGAAAAGTTCAAAGAATTTCAGAGAGAAGTGGAGAATCATCATAAACAAGAAAATAAAGTTTCTACGATCTGATCGTGGATGCGAATATTTGAGTTATGAGTTTGACCTTCAATTAAACAATGTGGAATAGTTTCACACTCACGCCACCTGGAACGCCACAGCGTAATGGTGTGTCCGAACATCGTAACCGTACTTTATTAGATATGGTGCGATCTATGATGTCTCTTACCGATTTACCACTATCATCTTGGGGTTATGCACTAGAGATAGCCGCATTCACGTTAAAATAGGGAACTGTCTAAATCCGTTGAGACGACACCGTATGAACCATGGTTTGGCAAGAAACCTAAGCTGTCGTTTCTTAAAAGTTTGGGGATGCGATGCTTATGTCAAAAGGCTTCAGCCTTATAAGCTCGAACCCAAAATGGAGAAGTGTGTCTTCATAGGATACCCTAAGGAAACAATTGGGTACACCTTCTACCATAGATCCGAAGGCAAGATCTTTGTTGCCAAGAATGGAACATTTCTAGAGAAGGAGTTTCTCTCGAAAGAAGTGAGTGGGAGGAAAGAATAAATGATGAGGTAATTGTACCTTCTCTCAATTTGGAAAGTAGGACATCAGAGAAATTCGTTCCCGTGATGCCTACACCGACTAGAGAGGAAGCTAATGATGATGATCATGAAACTTCGGATCAAGTTACTACTGGACCTCAAAGGTCGAACGGGGCATGTTCCACACCAGAGTGGTACGGTAATCCTGTCCTGAAAGTCGTGTCACTAGACCATGATGAACCTACGAACTATGAAGAAGCAATGATGAGCCCAGATTCCGACAGATGGCTTGAGGCCATAAAATCTGAGATAGGATCCATGTATGAGAACAAAGTATGGACTTTGGTGGACTTGCTCGATGATCGGCAAGCCATAGAGAATAAATGGATCTTCAAGAAGAAGACTGGCGATGATGGTAATGTTACTGTCTACAAAGCTCGACTTGTCGCAAAAGGTTTTTGACAAGTTCAAGGGGTTGACTACAGTGAGACTTTCTCACCCATAGCGATGCTGAAGTCCGTACGTATCATGTTAGAAATTTCCGCATTTTATAATTATGAAATCTGGCAAATGGATGTCAAAACCGCATTCCTTAATGGATATCTCAAAGAAGACTTGTATATGATGCAACCAGAAGTTTTTGTCAATCCTAAAGGTGCTAACAAAGTGTGCAAGCTCCAATGATCCATCTATGGACTGGTGCAAGCACGTCGGAGTTGGAATATATGCTTTGATGAGGTGATCAAAGCATATGGTTTTATACAGACTTACAGTGAAGCCTGCATTTACAAGAAAATGAGTGGGAGCTCTGTAGCATTTTTGATATTATATGTGGATGACATATTGCTGATTGGAAATGATATAGAATTTCTGGATAGCATAAAAGGATACTTGAATAAGAATTTTTCAATGAAAGACCTCGGTGAAGCTTCTTACATATTGGGCATCAAGATCTAGAGATAGATAAAGACGCTTGATAAGATTTTCAATGACTACATACCTTGACAAGATTTTGAAGGAGTTCAAAATGTATTAGTCAAAGAAGGAGTTCTAGCCTGTATTGTAAGGTGTGGAGTTGAATAAGACTCAAAGCCCGACCACGACAGAAGATAGAGAGAGAATGAAAGTCATTCCATATGCCTTAGCCATAAGTTCTATAAAGTATGCCATGTTGTGTACCTTGCCATGAGTTTGGCAAGGGGGTACAATAGTGATCCAGGAGTAGATCACTACACAACGGTCAAAATTATCCTTAGAGGACTAAGGAAATATTTCTCGGTTATGGAGGTGATAAAGAGTTTGTTGTAAAGAGTTACATCGATGCAAACTTCTACATTGATCCAGATGACTCTGAGTCTCAATCTGGATACATATTGAAAGTGGGAGCAATTAGCTAGAGTAGCTCCATGCAGAGCATTGTAGACATAGAAATTTGCGAAATAAATACAGATCTGAATGTGGCAGACCCGTTAACTAAGCCTCTCTCACAAGCAAAACATGATCACACCTTAGTACTCTTTGGGTATTGATCGCATGGCGATGTGAACTCTTTTGGATATTGGTCACATGGCAATGTGAACTATGGGTGTTAATCACATGGTGATGTGAACTAGATTATTGACTCTAGTGCAAGTGGGAGACTGAAGGAAATATGCCCTAGAGGCAATAATAAAGATGTTATTTTATATTTCCTTATTGATGCTAGAATTTTATTGATCGGAAACCTAAATACATGTGTGAATACATAGACAAACATTATGTCCCTAGTGAGCCTCTACTTGACTAGCTCGTTGATCAAAGATGGTTAAGGTTTCCTAACCATGGACATGAGTTGTCATTTGATAATGGGATCACATCATTAGGAGAATGATGTGATGGACAAGACCCATCCGTTAACTTAGCATAATGATCATTCAGTTTTATTGCTATTGCTTTCTTCATGTTAAATACATATTCCTTCGACTATGAGATTATGCAACTCCCGGATACCGTAGGAATGCTTTATGTGCTATCAAACGTCACAATGTAACTGACTGATCATAAAGATGCTCTACAGGTATCTCCAAAGGTGTTTGTTGAGTTGGCATAGATCGAGATTAGGATTTGTCACTCTGAGTATCAGAGAGGTATCTCTGGGCCCTCTCGGTAATACACATCATAAACTTGCAAGTGAATGACTAAGGAGTTAGTCAAGAGGTGATGTATTATGGAACAAGTAAAAGACTTGTCTGTAATGAGATTGAACTAGGTATGAAGATACCGAGGATCGAATCTCAGGCAAGTAACATACCGATAGACAAAGGGAATAACGTATGTTGTCATAACGGTTCGACCGATAAAGATCTTCGTAGAATATGTAGGAGCCAATATGATCATACAAGTGCTATTGGCTATTGACCAGAGAGGTGTATCGGTCATGTCTACATAGTTCTCGAACCCGTAGGGTCCACACGCTTAACGTACGATGACAATATAGTATTATATGAGTTATGTCATTTTGGTGACCGAATGTTGTTCCGAGTCCGGGATGAGATCACAGACATGACGAGGAGTCTCGAAATGGTCAAGAGGTAAAGATTGATATATAGGACGATAGTATTCCAACAACGGAAGTGTTCCGGTGGGTACTGGGTACATAGCGGGTCATCGGAAGGGGTTCCGGGCACCCCCAACAAAAGATATGGGCCTAATGGGCCAAGAGGGGAAACGCACCAGCTACCAGGGGCTAGTGCGCTCCCCATATGGGCCGAACCAAAGGGATAATGGAAGGGGGGAAGAGAAAGGAAAGGGGGTGGGGGATTCGTCCTCCCCCTTCCCTTTCTCCCCCCTCATCTTTCCTTCCCTCTCCGGTAAAGAAGGAGGGGGGGGGGGTCCTAGGAGGAACCCTAGTAGGATTCGGTCCTACTTGGGGCACCTCCTAGCCTCTCCCCTCTCCCTCCCACCTATGGGGGGAGGGCTAGCACACACCAAACAATAGTTGTAGCCGTATGTGGCGCCCCCCTCCAAAGTTTACACCCCCGGCCATGTCTTTGTAGTGCTTAGGCGAAGCCCTGCGAGGATCACTTCACCATCACCGTCACCACGCCGTCGTGCTCACGGAACTCATCTACTACCTTGACATCTTGCTGGATCAAGAAGGCGAGGGACGTCACCGAGCTGAATGTGTGTAGAACTCGGAGGTGTCGTACGTTCGGTACTTGATCGGTCGGATCTAGAAGAAGTTCGACTACATCAACCGTGTTGTCAAACGCTTATGCTTATGATCTATGAGGGTACGTAAACACACTCTAATGCGGAGCATCTTCCATCATCCCCATGGATTCTACACCAACACATCGAGCCCCACGAGGACCCATGACAAGAGCTAGAGCACGTGCTATGGAAACCATGGTGAACTCCTTCCTAATTGATATGCCTATGGACACCAATGAAACTTGGTTGCTACCTCACCAAAATATGCTATGCCTCATCAGGTACAAAGAGGAACACCACCAAGAAGCTCAAGAGCATCACCAAGGATAAGGAGGACCACCCCAAGGCCACGCGGAGCAAGATGGAGCACTTCAGTAGCTGGACAGGAAGTCCCAGGTGACCCCGTGCGCACGGTCCCCTGAGACCCCGTGCCCACGGACCATCTAGGGAGTTGGCGCTGAAGCACCCCGTGCGCATGGGCATGTACCGTGCACACGGGACCCCATGCGCACGGGACCAACTTACCCTGTGTGCACGGGCCGCCGTGCGCACGGGACCCCTGTGCGCACGGGCCCAACTTACCCCGTGTGCATGGGCCCTACAGGATGGCCGGCTGATGCGGCTGTTGGGCCTCCACTTCGCATCCACTTCATCTCCTACCTACCCAAGCCTATATAATTCGTACCTAGGGTCATGTTTAGGGTTAGCAAAGACATAGATGAGAATTTGAGAGCTTTGCTCCTTCTACCACCTCCATTGGAGATCAGTGCCTCTTTGGAGGAGATCCACTTGTGGATATCAAGACCTCCATCTTGGAGAAGACTACCATCATCAAGACCTGATCTCCTAGGAGTGGGAAGAACTTTTCCTTTGTATCTTTCCTTTGATTGTGTTTGTGACTTGTGGATCTTGTGTTGCTATTCTAGTGATTGTGTAATTGGGTATTGGTGGAGTGAATCCCTCTTTGTGATTTCTTGGTGTTCATCCTTTTCCCCCTCCAAGTGTGCAAAGATCCATCTTAGGGTTTCACTCTACAACATCTTGGTATCATGAGCAAGGTTGATTGACATCTTGGAGTCCCTACCCCCCATTTTCTAGCTTGATTTTGTTGTTTTTCATCCTAATTCGAAAATCCCCACCAAAAATAGCCCCACAATTTTTCTTGCAATTTGTTTGATCTTGTGAGATTTGGTTGATTTGAGCCACGAATTTGGTGTTTGGCAAGTGGATCTACCCCCTATCATCTTCCCCACCCTTCCATCCATCAAATTTGGCCTTAATCTTGGAAATACCCATGGATCCGGAGCTTTTCTTCTTCTCATAGAGGACCCCATGCAGATGGGCCATAGGGACCCCGTGCACACGGGCCTCACTTACCCCGTGCGTACGGACCATACAGGGACTTCGGCCATTTTATGTTTTGCCTCATTTTGTTTCCCCACCACCACTTGTGTTCTTCCACAATATTTCTTGTGGTTGTTTGAGTTTTGGGTTGCGGTTTCTCTCGTGTCCTAAGGTGTTTAGGCTACTTAGGCGCGATTTGACGTCATCATCACCGCCACTCGACCATCGACTCGGACTCCACATTAGCTTCGACAACATCATATTCATACCAACCATAAGCAAGGACGGTAACCTCGGCAACGCCTTTGTGCTACCCTTTCCATTACCTTGATAGCTTCGAGCCTCTTTTGCGTAGCTTACCCATTGAGACTAGCTTGTTGAGTATTGTCGGGCCATGCCTTTGTGCACCATTAGTGTTACGTATCTCCCGTGCATATACTACTTGTTACCTCGCATTGTGGCTCGTATATCAAGCATTGTGGCATAGTCAAAAAAAGAGAGAGAAAGAGCTCTTAAGCAAAAGAGAAGAGAAGCAAAGAGCTTATAAGCAATAACATCGAGCCTCATAGCATAGATACATCATCTTGGTCACTACATACATAAGCATACTTGGGATAGTGAGACGACCCATTTCTCTATTAGGTTGAGCACTAGCGTATCTAGCCCATTAGTGCAATCGAGCTAGCGTCTCTCTAGTATTTGTACAACAAGAGCATTGTCTGTGGTTACACATCTTTGAGATCACCCCCTGGTTGTGCGGATCCCATCTATCTTCCATGTGTGTGTTCCTAGTGTTACTATTGGGTTTGATCTATTTATCTTACTTGCCATTTGTGAATCTTCTCAACCTTTTCAACATCTTTACTAATATTTGCTTGAATTATTTGTGCCACTTCCTAACCGAGCTCCTCCATAAGCCATTTACTTGTAGGTGTGAGAAACAATACCCGGTACCAATTCTACTATTATAGCATCACGTGGGATCGTACTTGTTACATCCACAATCTTCGGAAAAGGTAACTCTAGTTTTGTTCTCTCATTTTCCTACTCACCTCCACTTTCACATGATGGATAGTCCGAGTTCTTCTACCAACCCACTCTTCATCGAGAAAGACGATGACATGACCTCCTAAGTCACCAAGCAACACCTCTTTGGTGCACAACAAGCATTGCACCAAGAACAACAAGCAATGAGCGACCGCATCGACAATTTCGTCACCGACTCACGCCTCTCTGAGCAACGTACAAGAGACTACTTCGACAACAAGCTCGACGAACAAAATAGGAGAGCAATGCAATAATGGACGAGATTCGTGCCTTGTTGGTCAACCGCTCTTCTACCTCGTCGTCCTACTCAAGACGGAGCTGCTCGAGTCGACACTCCGACGACACCATCTCTAGCTCAAGTACTCCGATATCTAACACTCTTCGACGAGCCGCGCACCAAGACCACAAGCAAACTGCAATCCTCTTCATGGCACCGATCCTCGAGAGCAACTTCTCGTGCAAGAACATCGACATCGCTAAAACCAAGCTACCTTTGCGCAAGCATGAGAAAGGCAACGCCAATGCCAATAAGAGGAAGAGCGGGCGCGCCAACACCAAGACGCGCAAGACGCCAAGGCTTCCCGTCTACAACAACAACAGCGTGAAGCCCAAGCACTTGAGGTGCAACGTTCCCTCCAAGACGCTAGTCGCAGCATCGCCGACCGCAACCGACATACATGAGAACAAGAAGAAGCACTTCGAGAAGAACTTCAAGAGAGGAACTATCAAGCAAGAGTACACCGAAAAGTTCCTCAAGCTCCTCGTCAAGAACCCCAAGTCCGCCAAGAGCAACAAGACAATGGGAATCCTCCACGTCAAGAACAACACCAAGCGGAGCTAGTGCATGAAGATCCTCTTCCACGACAAGAGCGACATCAACACCGTCACTATGATGAAGAACTCCGCTAGGGTAGGCTCAAGTTCACCATGCCCAAGTTCTCCAGAAGCAACGATCCAGAGGAGTACCTATCATGGGCATTGAAAGTCGACAAGATATTCCGTCTTCACAACTACGACGAGGAAAATAAGATCGCCATGGCATCCCTCGAATTTCAAGACTATGTCCTCATTTGGTGGGAACAAGTGATCGAGCAACGACAAGAGAATGGCGGGCCACCTATCATGACTTGTACACAAATGAAGGACATCATGCGAGCCCGCTTCGTGTCCAATACTACACATGAGATCTCTTCAGGAAGTTGCAACTCTCAAGCAAGGCACGAAGACGGTGGAAGAATACTATCAAGAAATGGAGATTGCCATGATACGAGCCAATGTCAAAGAACATGATGAGCAAACAATGGCACGCTTCTTGAATGGCCTCAACCACCCAATACGGAAGATTGCCGATTTCCAACATTCTTGAGTTAGTTCACCAGGCGACCAAGGCCGAACGACAAGTACAAGAAGACTTCAAGTACGCCAAGTACTCATCCAAGACCTATGACTCGTACACTCAGGCTACCCCTATTTCAACTTCGATACCTCCTACCTCGACTAGAGCATCACCAAGTACCAGCGACAAGTCAAGCTTCAAGCAAGCAACCTTCGTCGACTCGTCCTCCGGTAAGCAACTACAAGAACAAGACTACTCCTTTGGCACCACTAGACGATCCCGTCAAGACAAGTTCTATCAAGTGCTTCACATGTGGTGGCCATGGACACAAGTCTTTCCAATGCATCAACAAGCAAACCATGATTGCCAATGATGATGGCACGTACGACTCCATGAGCGAAGATGAGATGGAAGCTATCGAGCACGTCGCCATGCACTGCCAAGTGAATGAAGAAGAAGATCCTCAAGTTTATTGTGATAATGACTCAAGTCCCGCTCTCGTGGTCTCCAAGGTCTTGACGCTTCAACACCAACAAGGCGAAGACCAAAGATGTCACATCTTCCACACCACGACCGACATCAATGGGCGCTCCGTGAAAGTCATCATCAACGGAGGGAGTTGCCATAACTTGGCAAGTAAAGAGCTATGTTGCAAGCTGCAATTGGTCAAGAAGAAGCACCCTCGCCCCTACAAGGTTCAAGTGGAGTACACCGTGCATGTTTCTTTCAAGATCGGTGCCTACGAGGACACCATTGAGTGTGACGTTGTTCCTATGTCCGTGTGCCATCTTCTCTTGGGAAGACCTTGGCATTCGACCGTGGTGTCATCCACAACGAAAGAACAAACCACTATGGCTTTAAGATGAAGGGAATGGAGTACGTGCTACGACCTATGTCTCCAAGCCAAGTGATCGCCGACAAGAAAGCATCCACCCATCATGGAGAGACTGGTGAGAGAGTGAACCACCAAAAAGAGAGTGAGCGCCACAAGCCAAAATTGAGCGACTCTTCACCATGAGAGAAAAACCTAATCCTCTTCTCCACAAAAAGAGAGATTAATGAAGTGTGTGAGTACCCATCGAGTGTCATCCACTATGTCCTAGTGTGCAAAGATGAGGTGGCAAAGACTAACACTCCTAATCCTCTTCCTATAGTGTTTCTAACTTGTTGCAGGAATTTGCGGATGTCTTTCCCGATGAGTTACCTCCCGATCTTCCTCCTCTATGTGGCATCAAACATCGGATCAACCTCATCCCTGGCGCACCTCTTCCTAACAAGGCTCCATACCGTGTCAATCCCAAAGAAACCAAATAAATACAAAGGAAAGTCCAACATCTCATAGACCATGGACATGTGCATGAAAGTTTTAGTCATTGTGCCGTACCGGTCATTCTTGTGCCAAAAAGAGACAGTAGCTTTCGTGTGTGTTCCGACTGTAGACCTATCAATGCTATCACCGTTCGCTATAGGCATCCCATTACATGCCTCGATGATATGTTAGATGAACTTAGCGGTGCCAGTATTTTCTCAAAAATTGATCTTAAAAGTGGTTATTATCAAATCCGCATACAAGAGGGTGATGAATGGAAAACTGCTTTCAAAACTAAGTTTGGTCTATATGAGTGGTTAATTATGCCCATGGGTTTATCGGAAGCACCCGGTACTTTCATGCATCTTATGCATTATGTGCTTCGTCCTTACATTGGTGTGTTTGTTGTAGTTTACTTTGACGACATTCTTGTGTTTGGCAATCCCTCAAGGAACATGTAGATCATGTTAGGGGCATTTTACAAACACTTCGAAAAGGACATCTTTATGCAATATGGAAAAGATGCACATTTGGTGTTGACAAGATTGTTTTCTTGGGCTTCGTTGTGTCATCAAAGGGTGATCATGTTGATGAGTCCAAAATCAAAGCAATTAAAACTTGGCCCCAACCCTTAATTTGCAACAAGTGCATAATTTACTTGGTCTAGCAGGTTTTTATCGATGCTTGTGAAAGACTTTATCACTAACACCGCACCGTTGCATGCTTTGAGTAAAAGAAATGCACCTTTTGTTTGGGGACCATCTCAATCGACCGATTTGATGAGCTCAAATCTTTGCTTACACATGACCCAATTCTTGCATTACCCGATTTCGCCAAAACTTTCGAGGTTCATTGTGATGCTAGCGGTCATGGAATTTGGTGGAGTTTTGATGCAAGAAAAGCGACCCATTGCATATTTTAGTGAAAAACTCTCTGGTGCTCAACTTAACTATCCTATATATGACAGATAATTGTATGCTTTAGTGCGAGTATTGCATGTTTGGGAGCATTATCTTCGCCCACATGAATTTGTCACACATACCAATCATGAGACTCTAAAGTACCTTAAAGGTCAAACTAAGTTAAATAAACGACATGCTAAATGGAGTGAATCTATTGGGTCTTTCCCTTATGTGATCAAGTATATTAAAGGCAAAGAAAATGTTGTAGCAGATGCTCTTTCCCACATATGCATGCTTGCTACTACAGTTGAGTTAAATGTGATTGGCTTTGAGCATATTAAAGATCTTTATGCGAAAGATCCTTCTTTTGCACTTCCTTATGCCAAATGTCTTACTCATACTTGTTGGGAGAACTTATCTAAAAGATGGCTACCTTATGCGTGCTAAAAAACTTTGTATACCCGAGTCTTCTCTTCGTTTGTTGCTTTTGCAAGAGGCTCACAGAGGTGGACTCATGGGACATTTTGGATGCGACAAGACCTTCACCACACTCTCCTTCAAGTACTTTTGGCGAAAGATGTTCCATGACATGGCATGTTTCACGAACAAATGCTCTACATGCCACAAAGCTAAGTCCAAAGCCCAATCTCATGGTTTACATATGCCACTTCCAATTCCATATCAACCATGGGAGGATATTAGTATGGATTTCGTGCTTGGATTGCCTCGAACTCGAAATGGAAAGGATTCTGTCTTTGTTGTCATGGACCGATTTTCAAAAATGGCACATTTCATACCATGCAACAAGATAGATGATGCTTCACATGTTGCTAAACTTTTTTGTAGGGAAATATTGAGGTTGCACGGAGTGCCAAGGACCATTGTGTCGGACCGCGACGTAAAGTTCCTAAGATACTTTTGGAAGACAATTTGCACCAAGCTCGGCATCAAGCTTCTATTCTCCACAACATATCACCCACAAACCGATTGCCAAATGGAAGTCACCAACCCGACACTATCTACTCTTCTACGCGTGTTGATCAAGAAGAACATCAAGGAGTGGGAGGAGTGCTTACCAGTCACCGAGTACGCCTACAATCAAGCTCGACACACTACTACCGGCAAATCCCCCTTCGAGGTTGTCTACGGCTTCAACCCATTGTCCCCATTGGACATCCTACCTCTTTCGCTCCAAGAACGCGCACACATGGATGCAAGTGCAAGGGCAAGCTTTCTCAAGAAGAGGCATGAAGATACAAGGGCAATGATCGAGCGTCAAGTCCATCGCATTGCCACCAAGCTCAACAACAACAAGACACCAATGGAGTTTCAACCGGGAGATCTTGTATGGCTTTACCTTCGCAAGGATCAATTCCCCAACGAGCGCAAGTCAAAGCTACTACCTCGAGCCGACGGACAACGATCGAGAGTCAAGTCCATCGCATCGCCACCAAGCTCAACATCAACAAGACACCAATGGTGTTTTAATCGGGAGATCTCGTATGGCTTCACCATCGCAAGGACCGATTCCCCAACGAGCACAAGTCAAAGCTACTACCTCAAGGCGATAGACCCTTCAAGGTGCTAGCACGCAACAATGACAACGCTTACAAGACATCCCACGCGACAAGTACAACGTAAGCGACATCTTCAACGTCAAAGACTTGGCCAAGTACCATGGTGATGAAGATCACGATCCGTGGACGGATCTCTCCCAAGGGGGGGGGGAGATGATGCGGAGCATCCTTCCATCATCCCCATGGATTCTACACCAACACATCAAGCCCCACGAGGACCCATGACAAGAGTTAGAGCACGTGCTACGGAAACCGAGGTGAACTCCTTCCTAATTGATATGCCTATGGACACCAACGACACTTGGTTGCTACCTCACCAAAATATGCTATGCCTCATTAGGTATAAAGAGGAACAGCACCAAGAAGCTTAGGAGTATCACCAAGGAGAAGGAGGACCACCCCAAGGCCACGCGAAGCAAGACGGAGCACTGCAGCAGCTGGACAGGAAGTCCCAGGCGACCCCGTGCACGCGGGCCCCTGAGACCCAGTGCCCACGGACCATCCAGGGAGTTGGCGCTGAAGCACCCCATGCGCATGGGCGTGTACCACGCACACGGGACCCCCGTGTGCACGGGCCCTACAGGATGGCCGGCTGATGCGGGTTGTTAGGCCTCCACTTCGCATCCACTTCATACCCTACCTACCCAAGCCTATATAAGTCATACCTGTCATGTTTAGGGTTAGCAAAGACATAGATGAGAATTTGAGAGCTTTCCTCCTTCTACCACCTCCATTGGAGATTAGGGCCTCTTTAGAGGAGATCTACCTGTGGATATTAAGACCTCCATCTTGGAGAAGACTACCATCATCTAGACCTCATCTCCTAGGAGTGGGAAGAACTTTTCCTTTGTATCTTTCCTTTGATTATGTTTGTGACTTGTGGATCTTGTGTTGCTATTCTAGTGGATGTGTAATTGGGTATTTTTGGAGTGTATCCCTCTTTGTGATTTCTTGGTGTTCATCCTTTTCCCCCTCCAAGTGTGAAAAGATCCATCTTAGGGTTTCACCCTACAACACACTCTCCCCCTCGTTGCTATGCATCTCCATGGATAGATCATTGCGTGTGCGTAGAATTTTTTTGTTTTCCATGCAACATTTCCCAACATACCCGCTGTGACAATGGGGTATCATAGGGATTCACTTGATATGTGTTTTGGCACTCAACTTGTGGATTCCCGAGGTGACATTGGGGTAATCTATGCATAGGGTTGATGCACGTTCTCGTCTTTGTTTCTCTGGTAGAATTCTTGGGGCACTCTTTGAGGTTCTTTGTGTTGGATTGAGTATTATGAATCTGAAATTGTTTGATGCATATCGTTAAATCAACTCAAGGATACTCGCGGTAACATTGGACTTTCTAGGTAACATTAGAGTTGGTTGATGTGTATCATATGGTGTTATTTTAGTACTAACTCTTGGTTAGATTGATCGGAAATAATAGCTTGGTGTTATTTTAGTACTAACTCTAGGATACATTGACCGGAAAGAATAGTTTTGACGTGGTTTCGTACCCTACAAACAATTTCTTCTTATGTTCTCCGCTAGATAGGAACTTTGGATTGATTCTTCATCACACGTTGAGGGATGGTTATATGATCCAATTGTATTAGCATTTTTGAGAGATTGCACTAGCGAAAGTATGGACCTTACGCCTCATTTTCAAGCATTGCAATACCGTTTGTGCTCCTTTTTATCAATTGCTACCTTGCAGTTTTTTATTTTTCCTATTACAGAAGTCAATATCTACTATCATTACTACGCTTGTATCACCATCTCTTTGTTAAACTAGTGCACCTATACAAATTACCATTGTATTCGGTGTGTTGGGGACACAAGAGACTTTTTATTATTTGGTTGCAGGGTTGTTTGAGAGAGACCATCTTCATACTACGCCTCCCACGGATTGATAAACCTTAGGTCATCTACTTGAGGGAAATTTGCTACTATCCTACAAAACTCTGCGCTTGGAGGCCCAACACGAGTCTACAATAACAAGTTGTGTAGTAGACACCAAGCTCTTTTCTGGCGCCGTTGCCGAGGAGGTGAGTGCTTGAAGGTATATCTTTATATCTAGCAATTGAATCTTTTAGTTTCTTGTTTTATCACTAGTTTGGTTCGTAAAAGAAAGCTCCAAAAAAATTGGAATTGATGTGGCCTCATATTATTTGTCTTTATCATGTCTTTCTTGAATATGATGGGAAGAATTTTTTTGCTCAATTGATAGAAGAAGAATTCAATAAAATGATTGGCATGAATGATGATCACAATTGCAATGTTTCTAGTATTAATTCTTTGAATATCCATGATGCTAGTGATATGCAAAGCCATAAGCTTGGGGATGCTATGTTTGATGAATATGATATTTTTAGTCCCCCAAGTTTTGATGAGAAAAATTATTATGATGATAGCATGCCTCCTATTTATGACGATTATATTGATGAAAGTGGGTTTGGAAGAGTGTCAACTCTAGGTACTAATGATCCCACTATTTTGGAGGGTGTTGAATCTTGTTGTAATAATTATGAAAGTGGATTTGGAGAGCTCATGACTTTATTTAATGATGAATCCACTATTTTGGAAGAGGTTTCAATTGATTATGAAAACAAAGTTCCTATCTATGATGATTATGGTGATGGCATGTATGCTATAAAGAGAAATGATAACCATGAAACTTGTTATCATGATTTCAATTTTCACAATTGAGTATCACATGATAGTTATTCTGTTGAGTTTGCTCCCACTACTATTCATGAGAATACATTTTCTTATATGGGGAGTAATAAATTTTCTATGCTTGTGGATCATGAAAATAATGCTTTATATGATAGCTATATTGTTGAATTCATTCATGATGCTTCTGAAAATTACTATGATAGAGTAACATATGCTTTTACATATTGCAATAATATCAAGTTTTCTCTCTATGTGTTGAAAATCTTGAAGTTTTGCTTGTTTTGCCTTCCCATGCTAGTTGGTTCTTGCTCCCATAAATTATTTTCTCACAAAATCCCTATGCATAAGAAGTGGGTTAGACTTAAATGTGCTAGTCATATGCTTCATGATGCTCTCTTTGTATTTCAATTCCTATCTTTTATGCGAGCTTCATTGAAATCATCATGCCTAGCTAAAATGCATTAAAGAAAAGCGCTTGTTGGGAGACAACCCAACATTTACCCCTACTGTTTTTGTGTGTTCACATGATTAAGCTACTGTAGTAATCATGTTTTATAGCTTTTGTTTCAATAAAGTGCCAAGTAAAGCCTTTGGGATAGTGTGGATGATAGTTGACTTGATTCAGTGCAAAAACAGAAACTTTTGCGCCCAGTAACAGAATTGATCTGCTCCACTGGAACATGATAAATTCTAGAACCTTTTTTTATAGATTATTGATATACAAATTAATTACATTTTCCTAATTTTTTCAGAATTTTTGGAGTGTTAGAAGTATGGTTGTTGTCTAGATCATTACGAATTGTTCTGTTTTTGACAGATTCTATTTTCAATGCACAGTTTGCTTGTTTTCTAGTTTCTATGGCTTATATTGCTCATTATAAATTGTGGAAATGATATGTTACAATAGGCATTGTGTGATAACAATTATGAATCTTGTCTTTGACAGTAACAAAGTGAATGATTTGTCTTTATCATACTAACCTATCTCATGAAGTTCCGTTAAGTTTTGTGTGATTGAAGTTTTCAAGTTTTGGGTGAGATGTCGATATGAGGAGAATAAGGAGTGACAAGACCCTAAGCTTGGGGATTCCCAAGGCACCCCAAGGTAATATTCAAGGAAGACCCAAGCAACTAAGCTTGGGGATGCCCCGGAAGGCATCCCCTCTTTCGTCTCCAACAATATCGGTAACCTTACTAGAGGCTATATTTTTATTCGTCACATGATATGTGTTTTGCTTGGGGCGTCATTTTATTTTGTTTTGATTTGCTTGCTGTATTTATAATAATGTTTTGTATCTTTTACTTCAATAAAAATGTCAAGTATAGCCTTTTCCATGCTTATTTTACAAGTCTACATGTTGCAGTTTAAAAACAGAAAGTTTTCTATCATTGTATGGATTCTTATGGAAAGTCAGAATGTGATAAGTTCTTGAAATTTTTACACAATAAGCTAAAATATATATTATATAGTGTAATAATTGTTCAGAATTTTTGGAGTTAGATAAGTATGGATCTTCTTGCATTCTTTGGAGGCTGTCCTGTTTTGGCAGAATGCTGTTATGTTTGCATGTTCAATGATTCTATTTGAGGATAGAAGTATTAAATATGCAGAGGCATTTAGTATGCAATGTTAAATAATAATTTTAGTGATTTGCTAGAGTAGAGAATGATAAGGTTTTTGCATTGATTTATACTAACTCATCTCATGAGTTCTTGTTGAGTTTTGTGTGGATGAAGTTTTTGAGATTTAGGGAAACCGTGATATAAAAGGAATTAAGGAGACACAAAATCTCAAGCTTGGGGATTTCAAAGGCATCCCAAGATGATATTGCAAGAAGTCTCAAGCATCTAAGCTTGGGGATGCCCCTGTAGACATCCCACCTTTCTTCATCAACAATTATCGGTTAGTATCGATTGATCCTAAGTTTTTGCTTCTCAACATGAGTTGTGCTATTCTTGGAATGTCATTTTATTTTGTTTTACTTGCTGTTTTCATAAAATACTTATATATGAAAGTTTTTAAATAAGATAGAGTCCTAAATTAGCTACCCTTTTACTTAACTACTCGCTTGATCTTCACTTATATATTTTTTGAGTAGTTTGTCATTTACTCTTGTGCTTCACTTATATCCTATGAATAAATTTTTGAATGAATTTAATATCATGAAGTTGAAATTATATGTTCATATCATACCTAGTAGTAGCTTCACATTGGGCTTAGAAAGTGAAATCTTTTGAAGCTTGACAATCACAATATTGGTCATACAAGCAATTCATGAATGATTAGTATAAGGAAGAGAAATTTCACATACAAATATATTTTCTTGGACATCTTCTATGATTGTGAATACCCATTAATTATTTTCAAACTTGAGCAAATTAGTTGAAGCTGGACAAGGAAGACAACGTAATGAGTTATGGTTGTGTATATTTGCATATAAGTTATATTGTTATGGATCCTGCAACATGTGGTGCTTTCTTAGGATCTTTTGCTAGCCAAATATTCGTACTAAGTAGAGATACTACTTGTGCATACAAAACCCATTAAACCCAGTTTCTTGCCATGAGTGTCCACCATATGTACCTATGGATTGAATAAGATCCTTCAAGCAAGTTGTCATCAATGCAAAAAAGGCAATAAAATTGCTTCTAAATGTGTTTGATCATTTAGTGTAAGAGAAAACTGAGCGTTGTACAAATTTGTGATGGCAAAGTAATAAAAGCGATGGACTGCATAATAAAGGTTGCTATCATAAGGGGCAATATGACGTGATGTTCTTTTGCATTAAAGGATTGTGCATACAAAACCAAAAAGTGCATGACAACCTCTGCTTCCTTCTACGAAGGGCCTATCTTTTACCTTTCAGTATTTACTTTTATGCGAGAGTCAATAGTATGAATCCTCATTCAACCTCAATTATTCTCTAGTTGGCAAACATCATGTGGTGGGGAAAGATCTAGGCACACATGGCCAGTCAAATATATTTGATCACGATTTATTATTGTTGACAAGTATCTCTATGATAAATGAGTTGGGAGGCGAAACATTAAGCCCCTATCTTTCTGTGTGTTCTATGGATGCCATTTGTTCTAAAAATATGCTTCGAGTACTAGCAGTCATGGAAGACTATATGATGATTGAGTATGTGGATCTCTTACTTAGACATTGTTGAATAAGTTGAATTGCAATTGTTTGGTGACTAAGAATATAGGTTGTTAAGTTTCAAGAGAACTCATTGTTTGAACCGTAATATGTGAATTGATTGCTACTTTGTCATGATGAGTTATATGAGAAAGAGTTGCTGTTATGATGCTAGGAAAAGTGACTGAAATTATTATTGATCAAACTTATGCACTTTGCTAGCATTCACACTTCATAAATTATTTCTTTTATTATTTTCCTACTCGAGGACGAGTAGGAATTAAGCGTGGGGGTGCTGATACGTCTCCAACATATCTATAATTTATAAAGTATTCATGCCATGTTTACAACAATTTTATATGGTTTTGGTATGATTTGAATGGAACTAACCCAAACTACCGCTGTTTTCAGCAGAACTACCATGGTGTTGATTTTTGTGCAGAAATGAAAGTTCTCTAAATGCAACGAAACTTTTTGACGATTTTTTTGGAAGAGAAGAGGCACTAGAAGCTTCATGGGAGGGCCAGAAGAGCCATAAGGTGGGCACAACCCACCAGGGCACACCAGGCCCCCAGGCGCGCCCTGGTGTATCGTGCTCACCTCGAGGCCCATCTTCGCGTGAAACCGACGCAAAAATCCTATAAATATAGAAACCCCTAGAAATAACTCTAGATCAGAAGTTCCGCCGCCGCAAGACTCTGTAGCCACGAAAAACCAATCTAGCCCCGTTCCGGCACCCTTTCGGAGGGGGAAATCATCACCGGTGGCCATCTTCATCATCCCGGCGGCCACCACGATGAGGAGGGAGTAGTCCACCCTCAGGGCTGAGGGTTTGTACCAGTAGCTATGTGTTTAATCTCTCTCTCTCTCTCTCGTGTTCTTGAGATGTCACGATCTTGATGTATCACGGGCTTTGTTAATATAGTTGGATCATATGGTGTTTCCCCTCTCTATCTTGTTGCGAATTGAGTTTTCCCTTAGTGTCGGTGAAACCGATCACCTATGGGGTCACAAGGATCCCTTCTACGTTCAGCGGGGGATTAGTTGCACGAAGAGCAGGTCGAGCCGTTAGCACACAGAGGATTTTTATCCCGGTTCGGGCCGCGAAGATGCGTAATACCCTAGTCCTACTTTATCTGGTTATATGTGTGTTCTTGAGCTGAACTAGCTACCATGTGTGCTTTCTCCAAAATTCCGAATCCTCTCTCTATGCGCCTTGGGCTTCCTTTTATACACAAAGGGGTTGCCACAGTGGCACACAGGAGGTGGCAAGCTACAGTGGTACAAGCTTATCGCTCGATCAACATAGGACAAGCACATTTAATGCGTTGCCTACGTGTCCTCTCGCTTTATTGGGGACGGAAAGAGAGGCCATCTCGTCCTTCGTCGCTCGTCCTTGCCTCGCCACGCGTCCGAGACGACGGGGCATGCAGCACCACGCTGGCCAACCAGCTGTTGTGTTGGTGAGATGGTAGGCTTCCACGAAGATTTGCATGCCGCCACGCATGCATGCTTATCATTGCGCTGGAGTGGCGAAACCTTGTCGGGCATGGGTCTGGCCTGGCCTGGCGATCGTCCCTGGCAAGGCTTGCTGGGGGCCTCGGAGTCATCCCCGGCAAGGACCTTGTCGGGGGTCTTCGTCTCCTGATCCCACGTGGGTTCGTGGGTTGCCAATCTTTGTGAGGGGCTGCATGCTACCATGCATGCGCTCTCCAAATATTGGTCTTTAACATTATCGATGGTGTCAGAGCTCTCAACCCCAAGGGTGGTGGCCCTGCGGGTCTCTTCGCAAGCTGCCCTGGCAAGGAGCTTGCTGGGGGCCTCGCAGGTTGCCTCAGCAAGGCTTGTTGCCGGGCGTGGCTCTGCTTGCTCTTGCTGCTTGTTGCCTTGAGTGTCCGTTTTGACATCCTTTGTTCCTGTCTCGCCTCCTGCCGCCCTCCTCTGCTTCGCCAAGCCCTGCTGTAGGTGTGGTTGCGACCGTCCGTGCACACGTAAGGGGTACAGAAGTACCCACACTTTTGTACACCGACACTTAGAGATTTTGTTTTATCGGATTGAATACTTTTATGGATTTGAGAACACTTGATGTATGTCTTGCTATGAATACCCGTGGTGACAATGGGGTATCATATTGATTCACTTGATATGTGTTTTGGCACTCAATTCATGGATTCTCGAGGTGACATTTGGGTAATCTATGCATAGGGGTTGATGCACGTTCTTGTCTTTGTTTCTCCGGTAGAAATCTTGGGGCACTCTTTGAGGTTCTTTGTGTTGGATTGAGTATTATGAATCTAAAATTGTTTGATGCATATCGTATAATCAACTCTTGGATACTCACGGTGACAGTACAAAAAAATACACTTCCGTGATGATACGTGTTTGTCACAGTAGGTCGCGTTTTTTGTCATGCATGTACATCCATGACGATTTTGTGACAGAATCAAGATAGTCATACCTGTGCTGTCGTAGAAGTGTGCCATGACATTACCAAAATTATCATCACGGAAGTGTCCACTTCCATGACGACAAATCGCGCGTCACAGAAGTGCTTTCGTCAAGGGTGACCGACACATGGCATCCACCGTAACGGAACGCCGTTAAGCTATCGGGTCGGGTTTTGGATCCGATAACCCGTTAACAGCCCTGACCAATGGGGACTTTCCACGTGTAAAATCATCATTGGCTGGAGGAAACACGTGTCAGCTCATCGTTGGGACAGATGTCATCCACTCACTGGACAGAAGGCGCCTATGATATGTCGACACGTGGCACGACCCAATAGAGGCCCATTCCTGTGAAAAGGCCGGCCTGTTTGACTTGGTCAAAGGGTGGCGGGCCGGCCCATGGAAAGCCTGTTAACGACATGTTCGCATATAGCCCATTTACAGTCTGCTAACCCAAGGCCCGTTAGCCCTATCCGAATTAGGCCCAGTAGCATCAACTGGGCCATCCAATATGATACCAGCCCGTTTTCACTTCTGGCCCCTGTATGGCCCATGACGTCTTTTCGGCCCATATGAGGCCCTTTGTAACTCTTGGCCCATTAACGACCCATGGTGAAACTGTCCCATAATGAAAAGTGTATCACTTTACACCCATTAATGGCCCGTGGTGAAACTGGCCCGTACTGAACAGTGTATCACTTTATACCCATTAACGACCCGTTATTCCGTTGGGCCGTTTCCAGCCCATGTTATCTTTCGGCCTTCTCAGAGCCCATTAATTCTTGGGCTCATTTCCAGCATTCGTTTACTTACAACCTGTTACTATCATTTTCTGCTTGTGGGCCAAATTCAGCCTGTGGTTACAGTCAGCCCGTTTGTGGTCCATTAGTTCGTTGGGCCGTTTTCATAGCAGCATCAAATACGGCCTATTAATGATGGCCCGTTATGGTCGGCCCATGAACGGACGATTCCAACTCTAGCCCGTTTACGGCCATAATGCGGTCTGTTATTGGCCCATGTTTGGCCAATCGATCATACGGCCCGTATAAGGCCCATTGATGATACGCCCCGTAGAAGGCCCATTGTTTCTACGGCCCGTAGAAGGCCCACTGTTTCTACGCCCCGTAGAAGGCCCACTGTTTCTACGGCCCGTAGGAGGCCCAGTGTCACTACAGTAAATATTAGCCCATGGTTATTGTGGCCTAGTTTTAAAAAATAGGTTATTGCAGCCACTAGCAAACCGCGGAAAAAGAACTGCACTGACTACAAGCAAACAAATAAACAAGACAACAAGGAAATAAATAAGCAAGCAAGTTATGCTAGGCTATCACTGCTATTACACATATTACATCCACTGGGCATCAAAGTTCGCCACCAGAGCAAATATAGGGAACAAAGCAGCATATAAACGCCACAGCAAAACAAGTCCAGAACTGAAACCACTTCAGAAGAGCTCAAGAAACAATATCCTGGGTACCCATAATGCTGGCAAGATGCTTAGCAAGCTTATTAACTTTATCTTGTTTGGCGCTTAAATCCTCCAGCGCTTGTTGTTGCACAAGAAAGTACACATCTGAATTCTGCAGGGACTTCCTCAGTCCTTTGGCTTCTTGCCGCAACACAGCTGACTGATGCCTTTCAGCTTGTAGGTGAGACTAAAGAAGCTGAAGTGATTCAGGCAGCGAGTTCGAAGAGCTTGTGCCAGCGGTACTGGCCAGTAACTCAAACACTACATCAAAGCAGGACTGTGGGGTTTTCTCACTGTCTACAAGATCGTTTTTATCACCTTTCTTGGAGACCAACAGGGTTGTCTCACTATCTTGAACCTTATATGCATTACTTTCTCTACCATTGCATAGTGGGGTGCTCTTCTCCAATATTCTGTTTGCATACTACAAGAGAAACAAGCAGACACATCACATGTTCAGCTTGTAGTATACGAGACTCATTTTGGTAAACCGGCTCAGTCGTAAGGTGGACAGGATAACAACATGAAACAAACATATATCTATGTACTATGGTCACTGTATTGTCCATATCATTCTAGTTTATGTTGCCTAATCAAGATAGAGACACAGTTCAACTCATATATTTTTAAGACACAACAACATAGACAGAATATAAGTGTGAGAAACTACACAACACTGGCAGCACTTGTAATGTGCATCACATGAGAACATAACTGTTTATACAATTAAACTAAAATCAACCTAGAGCAAGAAGTTAGAACAACAATCCAGTTAAAGAAATAGGTTTAAAACATACCTGTTGCGCCATTGGAGTTTCAATTGGATCCTTCAAATTTGAAAGTAGTTGTTATGAGTAAATACAGTGATGCAACAGCAAAGGAGTATGGACCATAGCTATGGAATCTGACTTGAGAATAGTTGCTCTTCTGCTTTAAACGTGGAGTTTGGGTTAGCTGTGGTGGTCTTCGTGCTTTGGGCACTGCAGTAGCTTTACAAACTGCTTGTGTGGGGGTACTCTATGGTGGACATGGTGCTTTGTCAACTAGAAGTGGGTTACTATCCGCTGGGGTTGCGGTTAGATGGGTTGTAGCTGGTTCTCTGCCCTGCGGTGTAAGTGTGCAATCTGGAAGAGTCTCGATTATGTGTGGTGGGGCTAGTTTGTGGGCCAGTACAACCACGATTCTATCTGCATCGATGGGTAGCACTGTCTTTTGTGAAGAACGGGTTTTTTCTCCCTTAGATACTGCCATCACCCCCTCCAATTCAAATGGCTGATAAACAAGAAAAGAAATTGAACGTATAAACATTGTATGATAGACAGATGTGGTAATTCACATATATGTTGTCTAACCAAACAGGACATCATGACACAATTTCACATATATGATGCCTAACTAAACAGGATAGCATGACACAGTTTGAAATATATGATGGATAACTTAACATGATATAATGGCATAATTCAACATATGATGAGTACCTAAACAGGATGACATGACAAAACTATATGATGTGTTTCTAAAATAGGTTGGGATGAAATAATTCACATACATGTTGTCTAAGTATACAGGATGGCATGATATAATTGACATAATTGATTCATATACTAAGCAGCTGACACTCGCATGTATGATCTCTAAACTAAGCAGATGGAATTAAATATTGTGCATATGATGTCTAAACTAAGCAATGCAAGACACCATATGCATCATATGAGAAATATAAACATTGCAACTTAGAGCATACACCTTAGGTGGGATATAGGACTGGTCATCTGTCTCTGAATCCTCCTCTGAGGAGCTCCATGTAACCATCGAGATATATGCTTCAACAAGTACCATTGCCTGCTCTGAAGACCTTGTTTTCACTCCAATTTTTTCCATAACCGGCTCAAATGACTGATACACATGAAGAGTAGTTCAATATACACAGATTGTCGACAAATGGAATACGTACTGAAAAAAAGATGGCATGAGAAAATTCAAATATATGATGCCTGGCTCCATGGCGGTGCATAATTCACATATGTGATAACTGGCAGAAAAACATGGCATTGCATAATTCACATATCTGATATAGAAAGCAAATAGGAGGCATTCACACAAAACATGTCTAATCTAAGCAGATGGCATGGCAATGCAAGACACCATATGCATGATATGAGCAATATAACCTAGCCAAGTTAGAGCATGCACCTCGGGGGGGGGGGATACGACTGGTCATCTGTCTCTGAATCCTCCTCTGAAGAGCTATCTGTAACCAGCAAGAAATCTGCATCGACAGGTAGCACTGACTGCTCAGAGGACCTTGTTTTCACTCCAGATTTTCCCATGACCTACTCAAATGGCTGATGCACAGGAAGAGTAGATGAATGTATAAACATTGTTGACAAATGGAATACATTATGGAAAAAATTATGGCACGATACAATTCACATATACGATGACTAGCTAAACAGGATGGCATTGCATGATTCACGTATATGATGCCTGGCTAAACAAGATGGCATTACATAATTCCCATATACTCCCCCCGTTCCTAAATATTTGTATTTTTAGAGATTTCAAATGGACTACCACATACGGATGTATATAGACATATTTTAGAGTGTAGATTCACTCACTTGTTGAAATCTCTAAAAAGACAAATATTTAGGAATGGTGGGAGTATGATATAGAAACCAAATAGGTGGCATTCACACAAAGCAAATCTAAACTAAGCTGATGAGATATAAATGTATAATGTAAGCAATGCAAGGCGCCATATGCATGATATGACCAACATCAGCATGCCAGGTTAGAGCAAACACCTCAGGTGGTAAACAGGCATGATCGGCTCCTTCTGAATCCCCATCTGAACAGTTATCTTCCTCTAGAATACAATCTGGAAATGCAGGGGGGGGGCACTTCGCCCACCATGGAGCGGCGTCTGCATGACATTATATTCCCATGCAACGGTCTTCTCTTTTTCTCTACATGTTCAGTACGATTGTGTACAATATCTGACATGCATAATAAAACAAATAGTTAGATTTTGTAAGGCCTAAGGGGTGCATGCAAAAATCAAGACTGATGGTAGTAAACGAGTGGATGGATCCAAAACTAATGATAGCAGGTAGATTATAGCTTCAGTTTAAAAAGATAGACAATGGATCATCTATTGTTTGTTGCCCACCCAACATGAACCACATAGAAGACCCCAGATGAACCAGATAGTAGACAAATACTATTCGTGCTGGCTCGATATGAGACCCATGGGCATTTCAAAACTCAAGTTTGAACGATAAAGTAGCAGGTAATAATAACCGATGTATAACATAAGCAAACACGAAAGACTGCGACCTCTCTTCCGGAACTGTGTAGTCCTCAGGTTCATCTGCTCAGTCGATGATGGTAATGCAGTTGGCGTGGCTGCCGACAACGGGGAAGATGATATAAGGCGGCGAAAGAAAGTCTGCAGGGGGGGTCTCTGCTGCAGTGAACGCTTTTGTCGATGGTGCACCTCAGGTGGGGTGGATGACGACATAGCAGGAGCAGGACATAACACATAGAGTTTTCTTTGATGCCTATCTGAAAATGAAGTAAATCTATAAGGGCTCCTTAGAATTGGAGGATTCTATAAACGCAGGGACAGGAAAAACATAGGAACAGGATAGGAATGCACGTGCAAAACAGAGCATTTGGAAACATAGGATTTCAGTCAACCTGGGTGTTTGGTTCACATGAATTGGAAGAACACAGGAATGGAGAAACATGGTCAAATTAAAGTCAAACCACGTGAAAATGAAAAAATAAGAATCTTATTATGCCAGTAATGCAATTAGTTCTGTTCTTCAAGCATATTAATTTGAAAAGGACGTCCAAGTGAATAAAATCCCTACGTTTTTTCTTTCAAAAGAGACACCAAAGGAAAAAATACTCCAGTTTTGCTTTGCTCCCCTCCTTCTAACAGATTTGCACGAATAGTAGTTCCATAGCAAAGGATCCCTGAGGGATCGACATGAATGCAGAGTAACAAAGTGATGCGACGGGTGTACAACCTCTTTAGCATAGCCTTGTGGACCTCAGCTTCATTGGGTTGGACATGGAGGATGGTGCTGGTGCTGGTGTGACTGTCGGAGGCAGGGAAGAAGATCCGAGGCCTCTGGAAACGGCGCCGAGGGTACTGCTCCGCTGTGATGGACGGTTCCGTAGTTGGAGCAGCTCCGGTGAGGTGTACGGTGACGAGGCTGAAGCAAGACAAGACAGACAACGTTAATCTGAAGTGGGACCCTAATATCATCTGCAATAGATGATGTAAAATACATCACCAAAAGTGCTAGATGTAAAATGCATCAGCCGTGCCACGGCTGCTCCGACAGATGCTATAAGTACTGTTCACTCTGAATTTAACTGAAGAAAATGAACTTTACAGTCAAAACTGAATTTTACTATCGAAACTGATTGAACTAGTAGCAGAGCATTGCAATAGATGTTTAGGGCGTTCGAGCACTAGTAGCAGAGAAGCAGTGATCTAAATCAGCAGACGCTCGAGCAGGGAACGCACTAGCAGAGAGCAAGTCGTGCAGTAGCACCACGAGTGAGTGCTAAAGCAGCAACTCCTATAGCTGCCGAAGGTCGTGCAGCAGGAGCAGCAACGCAAGCGAGAGCAAGAGTAGAGCAGCAACACGAACGAAAGCAAGAGCAGTGCAGCAGCGCGACCGACAGCAAGAACACATCCACAACGCGAGCGAGAGCTAGAGCAGCTACAGCTAGTGCCGTTGTGGAAGTCGCCGTCGAGGAAGGAATGACATGGGGGAGAGACGCCGTGGATGATGTCGCCAGCGACGGCGCCGTCGATGGAGGCCCGCCATGTTTGCTCGGTATCGAGCACCGGCAGCCCCGTGAGATCGAGTAAAAGATAAAATGCAGCGGTGAGTGCAGAACCTCCTTGGTGGCGCTGAGTTGACCTCGGCTTCATCGGAGGAATTGGTGAGGGTGCTGCGGTTCCGGTGGGGCAGGTCAAGACGGCGCTGTGGGGATTGAGGTGGCACGATAAACGAGGCGAACGTCGGGGTAGCTCCTTGGAGGTGGAGGATGGGGCGGCTAATCTGGCGGGACGACGAGATCGACAACGGATCCTCATCCGATGCGGTGGATGAGGGACGACGAGTTGTTGCGGTGGACGACGTAGTTGGGGAAGAGTCTCCGGATGGGCGGCGGTTGGGAGGCCGAC